>NC_073693.1:174708043-174807285 GCF_029784155.1 Uranotaenia lowii
ATTCACCTCTTCAGTCTCCGAATACCCTGAATACGTTTGATCAGACTCCTCTGTCGCCTCCACGTGGTGTAAGTTAGACGACTTTGAAGGCCCCTCGCGAAAATGCCGCAACGCAGGATCATTTGCGTCGATCCTATAGGCGTAGTACTCCAGCTTACTCAAGGTTCGAACGGTTCTACACGACAGACGGGACCTGTAATGTTGCCGCATGTTTTCAAAAATGACCTGAAAAAGATCTTCTTCGCTAAGTGGCCTCGATAGCATCTTATTCATTCGTTCTATATCCATTTTGAAGGACAAGAACGTCTCATTCCTCTGCTGCTTCCTCTCGTGGATTTTCTGGCGACTCCCTTCATCCTTGCCTGGATTACCGTACACATATCGAAGACCCTTTTCGAATTCCTTCCAGGATGTGAACTCATCTGCATAACTGAGATACCAATCGTATGGTTCTTTCCTCAGAATCGTGTGAGCGCGCTGTAGTAGGACGTCTTCCGCAATTCGGTCCATTTTGGCTAACCTTCTAACCTTGTGAAGGAAATCTTCCAAAGATCTGTTTCGTGGATCCGCGTCGAATGTCAGGTGCCATTTTTCCATCCTGCGATCCGCGTTTTGAATTTCAGCATCGCTGATTACTCGCTGCCTCTGCCTTCTTCGCGTTCCTGATGATAATTCCTCCTCAGACGATCCATAGCCCGGTCTAGCGTTACGCCAACCACCTTCACTCCTGCGTCCCTCGTCCATCGCTCTGGAAAAACGTTCCTCTGCGCCTGGATCGCGACTGATCCTGGAATTCCAACACTCCGACCTTCTAAGGCTACGCTCGCGGCCTTCATCTATTTCTGACTCCTCAGATTCGCTCTCCGTTTCTGGAAACCTTCCCTTGAACCCGTCATATCGTTTCTTCCAACGATCTTCCGAATTCTTAGTTTTCCGTGTAGTTCGAGACTTCTCTGCGTTTACTTTTGGGGATTCCGGATTTGTTTTATGCCTCGACCCTTCCGCATTTTCGTGTTGAGCCGACCGCTGAAATTTTTGGAGCTGTTCTTCCAGTTCTTTAATCCGATTCAACAATGCCTCCGTGGTATGATCCGTTGAGCCCTTTCCGTTTTGTTTCTGCTCCGTGTGCGGCAACTTAGGAATAGTTCCCGTGTATGGTTTCACCCCTTGAGACCACACTGTTTGAACTGGAGGAGGTAGTGTGTATGGGCCCATGGGCCAAGCCGAAGGTGCGGTATAGAAATTAGGAACCGTTACCGGAAATGGTAACGATGGAGAAGTGTAGTAAGACTGTGGTATAGTCACATTCCCAAGTGAATGGTCTATACTCACAGCTGACGTTTCACTCCCACGCGTTGTCATTACCGGTACGATAGGAGAAATATTCCCCAGCGGAGCCTGCTGGTGTGTCCCATGTGGTCTAGATTCCTGTCGAGATCTAGGAGGTGTATTCTGACCAGTCGAACCCATAACCCTATGCTTCCCCACCGACAATGCTTTTTGGGGGTCCCTGTCCGACTCTGTTTCCGAAGTGGTTTTCTTAGAAGCCTTCTGACGATATTTCCCCAGAATTAACCTAATATCGCTGGCAAGTTCCTTTACCATTTCCTTCGATGCTTGGTCCGGCGCATGGCTTCTCAACGTTCGCTGCAGGTAATGCTTTAGACGTGAGAAACACACCTCATCTGGCTTCTCGTCCATCTTCTGACGCAGATCATTCACATGTCCTGCGATGTGATCAAACTCCTGTTCAATCGTGTAAGGAGACGTATAATCGCGATTATCCTTCATATCTTCCTGAAACAGTCTTCTCAACAACCTGCATTTGTCGTCATAGTCACCGTCTAACGCTTTTGCTTCACCCCGAATCAAGAGTTCATAATTGACCTCGTCATTGGACAAATGGTCCACTCGAGGGAAGCTATCCATTTTAAGAATTTGATAGTAAAAGCGACTTATTGATTAAGAATAATTTTAATTAATGATCTTATAAATATGCAAATAAAAAAATGGAAATAATAGAGAAAATAAAAAATAATAATATATTTAAAAAAAAATAATAAGACACAGAAAAACAACTATTTTCTTCAGTTACTTCTCTGCTCCGAAAGTTTCCTAATAGCGATCTTCTCTAAGGTTTTCCAGAAAGCATAAAAATGGTGATCCCAAAATATACCAGAAAATACTCGAATAATGAAAATAACTAAAGAAACTAAACTAAAAAAAATGTGTACATAAGGAAATTAAAATGAAAAAAAGCAAAAACAAGTCCAACAAAACCAACTTGAAAAATTCTTCATAAATCTGCAGCCTTAGAACCTGCAGTTACCGAAACGAAATGTCTTAAAGTTTCCAAAAAAACCTTTTCGTTGGGCGCCAATTTGTAGTCAACCTTGAACGACCCGAAGCAAGCATGCTGCTTAAGCGCCACCCTATAAGGGACAGCACACCACGATTTGAATTGCCCGGCTGAGACTCACTTCAGGGCGAGTCCAGTAAAGATTATACGATCTGCTGAAGGATCGAAAAAGGTTGACTTCCGTATCGGCAAGCCAATAAAACTCGAGAAAATCTCGGACACACTTTCAAAAATTCTCAGTACCTAGAAATAATCCTAAAAACGTTCGGTACGATACCACCCATGCCTGACAATCTCATCATTGGATTACCAAACTCCCATCACCAACAAGCGAACGGTCGTGGAAGGGCAAAAATCTAGGAACATTCAAATTTCAAATCTTGAACACGGAACGCGTTGTGATGGAATATAGAAATAATAGAATTCAAACTCTTTGGCGAGATTTATAATCATTTGACTATATTAACTCCAATTGGATACTGTATTCAACAATGCATGGTTGGGTACAAATAATTCAATTTAATGCATTTCAGGTACTACTAATTATTCAGGTAAGTAATAACATTGTAGGTAAGTAGTAACATTTTAAATAAGTAGTTCATTCATTTGCTCTTACAAACTATGTACATTTTCCTGACTACTCTCTCTTCTAGTGCGTGCGATTTCTATCTACATTCTACTACCTCCGTGCAGTGCGTTGGGCCAATTGACGATTCCGAAAATTCAGCGCTTACTGTACCGAACAGCTAAAATTTGTTTATGTTTCGGTCGTCATCTATGACCGAAACATTTCTGTTTACGTATACGTTTTAGTGCTGTTTTCGATTCGGTGCGGTTGTTAGAACGGAAAATTCAGTTTTCGGCGGGTTTCAAAACGAATTCGTGTTATCTCGGGAGTGTTTAAAAAAAAGGTGCCCCCTGCAGCCCGGTTACAGTGGCAATGCCATGTCCGCCCGGGACGGCGCTGTGAAGAAAAGGTACGGAATAACGGGATTGAGAACGACTCACCAATTGCTTTCGGGTGTTTGACCAAACCTGTGTTTCCCTTTCGGTCGCCTGGCTCAACCCTCGACGGGAGCGTGTGTTGGTGTTAGAATCGATGCTGCTGGTGATGTTGTTGCTGACGCTCAAAAGGTGAAGCGGAACACCGACAGCGAATGTTGACGTTGGTGCTGCTGATGTTCTTGCGGTTGCCGGTGATGTCGGGCACCCGGCGGGTTGTAGTTGACGGAAACCCGCTGCGGTGATCTGCTGTGATTGGCTGCGGCGTCTCGAAGTGGCTGTCGGGCGAAATAATGTGGTGGCCTGTACGGCAACGCAGTTAGCACATGCACGGGCACGGTGAGTAAACGCACGTCTTTTACCTATCTTTTTTGTTGGCACGCACTAAATATTTCGGCCCTAGCTCGCAAAATGTAGCTTAAAAGACGAAGCTACAACAAAAGAAGTTAGAATTTTTCTTAGTTCTACACTACATCACGTTTACCTTTAATGAAAACTCAAAACGATTCGCGAACTATTTCCACTTCCACACGCGATCACTTATCAGATCTAAGTGATTGGTAGTGTGTTCCCTCAGTTCAGGGAAAGTGATATCGGGCGTTGACCCCAAGCGGATATACGTTAATCCCGAAGTCTTTAGAATTAGCTCGGGGTTCTGACGATTTAAGATCGTCGCTCGTTCTCATGACTGTGGATTCGGGTTTTGCTTCTTCTTTCAAAAGCTTATCGCGTAACTTACTGGATCCGCCATGAAGCGAATAAGTCTAGCATTCAACCTTCGATGCAAATATCGACAAAGGCATCGAATCGATCAAAGTCGTTGCCTACTAAAAGGCGCATCCAATTCGATGATAAACATGTTTGAAGAATTGAAAAAAAATTAAAGGTGCGACCGCTACAACTTATATCCTAAGAAGCAGTTGGAGGACCTCTTCGAGACTGTGCAGATGGAGCATTGAACTTCAACGGTACGATATGGAGATCAAACACCGGCGTGGCTCTGACAACGTGGTGCCTGACGCTCTATCTCGTGCTGTTGAAGAACTCAATGCTTCACCTGGCCTGTCTAATTGGTACCTCACCATGGCTGCTAAAGTCAGAAAGAACCCCGAAAATAACAAGGATTATAGGCTAGAAAACGGTATCTTGAAACGATTTATATCCTCCCCAGAACCCATTACGGACTATCATTTCTCCTGGAAAATTTGTGTCCCTCCCGACATGCAGGAACAAATTTTGGCAGAGTGTCATGACGATTCTTTACATCAGGGGTGCGAGAAAACGCTCGCCAGAATCAGGAAACTTTACTACTGGCCCAAAATGGCACAGCATGTAAAGTCTTATATTGCTAAATGTTCTATTTGTAAAGAATCCAAACCTACTAATCGCTCTCAACACCCTCCAATGGGGAATCAAAGGGTTGCAACAAAGCCTTTTCAATTGGTAGCAATCGATTTCATTCAATCCCTCCCCAGGAGCAAACAAGGAAACTCCCACCTATTCGTTATAATGGATATTTTTTCGAAGTTTTGGCTTCTTCTACCCGTAAAGAAAATTGCGACCTCCCAAGTGTGCAAGTTACTTGAGGAGAATTGGTTTCTGCGATACTCCGCACCCGAATACTTAATTTCTGACAATGCCTCGACGTTTCTTTCTAAAGATTTTAAAACATTTCTCGACAGATACAAAGTACGTCACTGGACGAATCCACGCCACCATAGTCAATCCAATCCGGTGGAAAGACTTAACCGTACCATTAATGCTTGTATCAGGACCTATGTGAGGTCTGATCAAACACAATGGGATACACGCATACCGCAAGTAGAACATGCTTTAAACAGCACTCCGCATAGTGCTACAGGATTTTCACCGTATAAAGTAATCTTCGGACATGAAATCGTGAATTCGGGCGAAGAGCACCGAATCGATAGAGACGAGAAAGGAATTTCGGATTTGGATCGACAAGATCAGCAATTACGAACCAATCAATTTATTCGCGACTTAGTAAAAACCAATATAAGAAAAAACTACGAGAAAAATAGTAAAAACTACAACTTACGTTCAAAAACTTCTTCTCCAGTGTACGAAATCGGCCAGCAGGTTTACAAGCGGAATTTTCGCCAGTCCTCTTTCGCCAACAGGTATAACGCCAAGCTAGGTCCGGTGTACCTTCCCTGTACGGTGCTCGCAAGAGTTGGTACAAACTCGTACGAGTTGGCTGACTCCTCCGGAAAACCCATTGGTGTTTTTTCCGCGACTGACTTGAAGCCCAGCACCTGAAAAGAAAAGAAAAAAAGAAAACAACAACAAAGTAACTGTTGACTAACTTCGACGATACATAAAACTTACCAGAACCGATTTCCGGGGCTGATTCCCTTCCGTCCTTGGCACTGCAGGCCCTGGTATGTGAAGACTGGAAAAGGCTCAGCAACGTATCCATCCATCGCTTAATTTACGACGTCGTTCGGATGAGTTTTTAAATTCCTTCATTGTAAAAACTGTATAGATGCTCCTGTCAATTCGTCACTAGTTGAGGCACTTCCGGATTTTTCCTCCTGCAGGTTTAGCTGAAAAACGAAAGAGAGATAGATTAACAACAAGATTTACCTAAATACTGCCATAAATAGCGCTTTCGAGGACTTTTACCGTGAAAATCAACCAAAAACTGTTTCGAAAAACCATCAGCTTCTACTCCAATGTTAACATTTGAAATATTGATTCTTCTTATAATCTTGTTCACTGTTCGACTGATGTCATGAGTGACTGTCAATAAGTGAGTCCTACTGAGTTACACGATTCTGTTCCAATCATATGCTGATTGAGAAGTAGACTGATCGTGATTATATCGAACCGAAAGTAAAATTTTCATTTTGTTTCATTAAAATGAGAATTATGATTCAAAGGACTGTTGCATTCATATCCCCAATTACAAAATGAATGATACTTCATTCATTTTGAGAAGGGATGATGAGGTAATGTAACCGTTCGTTACTTCAAATAATTAAATGTTTCTTCGACCCATTTTTAAATTCAACTACATCCCTGGTGAGATACTCGCCAAAACAAATCGTCGCTCACGGGTTCCGTCCATTTTACCTCCCAACCATAATCCCGCACGCGGAGACTTCTCTCCCGAGAGATGCCCAGGGGCGTCGGATGAACACTTTTTTGTTACTGCGAGGAAGTGTTATCGACCAATCAACGTCGTACACGCCCAATAAAGTTGATGACGTAATGGTTGGTGCGACGGTTGGATGAATTTTGTAAAACTTGCTAACATGTTGGCCTAGCAAGTGCAGGTCTTTCCGTTCGTGAACGTCCCAGAGCCAAGTAGTGCGCGTCGTGTGTTAGAGTTTAGAGTAAATTTAAAAGTTGAATTTGTTAAAGTGGTGTGATGAAAACTAAATTAAATTACTAAATTACAGGTTAAAAAAGCTAAACAAAACGAGACGTTCACAAATAAAAAGCTATTAGTCAATACAAACGGAAAATTAAAAAGTGTCTAACATGCATAAAAGAGGTGTTAGCGAAAATAGTACGTTACATGCGGTAGTTGTGTTAAAATTAAAACTAAAATTAAGTCTTTCTATACTAGGCCGCTACAACTAAAGTTAAAAAATTATAACAAGCAACAAGTTAAAAGACATTATACCGTTTTATGTGTAAAAGGTAACAGTAAAAAGTTATACTTGGAAAATGTGAAAAAAACATGCGGTTATGTGTTCTATAAAACAATCTTTATTATATTACACAGCTAAAAATCCTAAAAACGGCACAACAAGAAACTGTGAAACACATTAAAACCAAGCTACATAGAAAAAGGTAAAATTTGTAAAAAGCATACATGTATATTGTAAATTGTGAAAATAATAATTGTAACAAAACACGTGGTAAAAAAAAGTATGACGTCACAGGTTTGTAATCACTCCGTGTAGGTCCAGAGGGCCTTTTTCTTTTGTATTTCACAGCTCAAGCTCCCGGTCTACTTCGTAGGTTTGCTGTCGGGGTCAAAACCAAAACGGCCAGCGAAAGGACATAAAAATCCAACGTCCTACCGACGACCTAACCTCACTCAAGGTCACGCAACAACCGAGGCATCAACCCGAGTGGTATCAACAACATTTTGACTCCGTTTCGGGACGCCGAAACGGGTTCGAATCTGCCGAAGAAGCTGCCTGCGGAGCAAATAATCTGCATAGACCGGAGCCTTGAAAAGTGTTGCAAAACTGCACTTACATCAAACGAAGAAAACCGCAAGTATAAAAAATAGTGACGTCTCATATTTAGGGCCCATGCTATCAATAAACCACAGCATTGTAATTTGTAAAATTAGCCCGCCTGTGTTAGTATTTATTTGGTGGGATTTACAGCCACTTTTTGCTTGATCGTTAAAATTCCCGTTGTCCCATGCCTCCCTCTGAGATGTTCCACTGAAAGTTCTGCATTTTGGTCTCTGACAATTGTCAAACAATTATTTTCGTATCGTCCGACACCGGTTGGTAACATGCGAGGTACCACTCGTATTTGTAGCATTAATTTGTTCCCCGCTTTATGGACATCCCTCTTTGAGTTTTAATTGGAGCTCAAGAGGAAGCAGCCCGTTGTGTATCCCACTGCATACGACCCTGAGTCTCAAGAGATCCCACAAAAACCACCCCTATTTTGAATCACCCACCCGCTGAGCTACCGCGAGTTACAACTTGGTCCGTTGATTGAATAAACAATAAACAATAAACTCCCCCTGCAGGTCACAAGGTGGTCGATTTTGTGGTTTGGTATTTTAACACACCCGTTGCTTTACTTACCTTCACACTCATTTGGCGCAACACCTTAAACTTGTAAAATTGACCCATTATTGCGAACAGCCGAGATCTGTCAAAAAAAGTGTCGTTTCCTCGAGTCAATTTTACACATTATTTAGAAAAGCTGGCTTACTAAATAAAGGGTAGTTTTTTAACTTGTCATTCAGAATATAGAACTCTTTCTGCCGTAACCGATCTCGTTCGACGATTCAATGAATCGGTTAATGCTGAAAGATCAGTTCAATAGATTGAGTTGATTGAATATTTTCCTATTCTATAACAGGAGCATGAAAATGATTTCTTGCCGAATACAGAAATTCAAAACTAACTGATTTGTTTTTATTATTTTCTTTCCATACTTCTGACATTTTAAGGGCTAACATCAAAGGGCTGACATCGCAGAGCGGGCTTCCAAAATAATGTGTAGATTTTACATGCTTACATTACTAATTCACCTCTGCTTTGACGTACATGCTGTGTACACTATAAGGGGTACAAGGACTTTACATGAAAAAGGAGTTAACCCAGTCTTTTCCGATAACGGGTCAAAACTACACTATAAGGGGTTGCGCCAGATGAGTGTGTTGAACAAAACTTAACGAAGCACCCGCTCAGCGGAAAGAATGCTCAAAATGCATGAAAATAACTGCTGTTAAATGCGCAAGCAGTGAGTGATTTGCGCGAGCAAAATGAGTGACCAATTTTGCCTCTTTGGCAGCCCGGCTAAATGAAAACTTGCAAACAATTTTTGCTCACGTCTAACTCATTTTACTCATAATTGAGAAATTTCATGTTAATAATTTAAAAAAATTGAGTCTGGAAATAAATTTGTTTAAAAATTACTTGTTAATTTCTTTTTTTTTTAACATGAAAGCGAACAAACATGTCATATTCATGTCATCAATATTTTTAAGCATAAGCGATGATAAGATGTAAGACTTAACATTTTAAAAATAAAAAATAAAACAATATCTATATTAAGAAAGACCTCAAGCAACAAAATCTTGTATGAAGATTTTCTGAGAGAATAGCTGCCGTTTTGAAACTTCAGCAAACGTAAGGCATTCGTGATTCTTATTTGTTTCTTAACATTTAAAAAAAAATAAATAAAAACAAATATCTATATTAAGAAAGACCTCAAGCAACAAAACCTTGTATAAAGATTTTCACCACCCCTTGTATTTTCTGTAATTCCCTCAGAAATGAACAGCAATATATTGTTATGTTTAATAAAAGAAAATAAATTTACAAATTTGCTCAACAAATACAAATGTTACACCAAATCTTCATACTGATGTAGTTGATTTTGATTCTAGAAATAAAAAACTAGAACTCTGAATTTTCCTCCACTCCGTGAATTTTTCGAAAACTTCAACTTGAGAAATGAAATACAGCGAAACAAATCCTAAATTGAATGTAATTTTTTTCTATCTAAGTAAGATTATTTTCTTTCGTAAAATCTGGTATAGCGGTCAAAATTTTTAATGGATTCCAACATACTTATACATCGTTGGATATATTATTTTTTGACAAATTCAAAAATTAAAAAAAACACTCAAATGCAGCAAAGCTGGCAGAAGTTATAAATAATTTAAGCCTAAAATTGTTTTTCGGTACTTTTTTCATTTGGAACCAACTATAAATAACTTGGTAAAACATACCTACTTAATTTGAAAAAAATTGAGAGAGTGAATTACCTGAATGCATCTATCATCTTCAAAATATACAGGTTAACATCAATTTTCCCCGAAAGGCATATTTTGCGAACAACTTTGGAACAATCGATGGATATTCCGTTTATAACGGTAACCTGAAAAGTTTGTTCAACAAAAACAAATGCGGCACTAAGCCACTATACTAGGTTTCGACACTAGAAACAAATCGTAGTACTCAGAATTTTTCGGAATTTCCACATCAGTGCATATATTTATTTATTTATTATTATTTCACCTTCGACTATGTCGCACAGATGTGTACTTATAAACTAATCCGAAATATTAAATTTTTCACTATATTAACTTAAATTGACAAGTTTGTTCAACAAAAACAAATGCGGCACTAAGCCACTATACTAGGTATGTAGGTTATACTAGAAACAAAACGTAGTACTCAGAATTTTCCCTTACCCCATGAATTTTCCGGAATTTTCACATCAGTGCATATATGTCGAAATATATAAAATTTTTTTTGTATGGGTTTATGAGCTACCTGGCTGACCCGGAAAAGAAAAACAGATCGGGGGACAGAAGAGGAAAATTTACATGAGAGTAGAATAGCTTTGAAAAGGATAGCGGCAACAGAGCCCGAGGGTTCTGAAGCACCAGTTGAGGGAAGCGTTAAGATAGTGCTCGACGGACTGGGACAATTGGGCCCTACTTGAGCTTCGAGTTAACCCAACGTTCAATTCAACCGAGCAGTAACAGTATGACAACATACGCCAAAGTCTCGATATCATTGTCAGAAGGGTTCACTATCTTACCGTAGTTGAGTTATCCCTACCTGTCACCTAACCTTACTCGATTCAATAACTTTGAATTTATGATCGTTTTTACTCGAGATTGACATAGATTGACTAATAAAACATATTTCCCGAATTCAGAACAAAACATCTAGATGAGAAGCTATCTCTCAACGCAACAATTATCTAATAGAATTTCGCTAAACACAAATAATAATTGTACCAAATTTTTTAGAAAATAAAAAAATAAAATAGAGATACAATTATTAATTGCACGATCAATATCTTTTGTACTGTCATTGACTTATCAAAACAACAGGATATAAACCATAATGCAAATGGCGATACTGTTCTTCTAAAACCTCATTGCTTAATTTGAACAACTTCTCAGATCAACCTTCCTCAATCTTTGGTTTGGTTAAAATTAAGGGGGAGTTAGTGTCTAACGGCTATAAAAAAAACACCACTTTCACGATTTTTTTCTAGAGCTATCGTTCAAAAAAATGTATTCAAATTTTTTGCATTATACAAAGCATTGTTAAAAGAACATTTAGTATTTTTTTCGTAGAAAAATATTGAAAAATGAGCCGGTGACGGAGCACTTTCGAGGATGCTTTTTAAAAAACAGGATTTGCGGTGGACACTGTATCTCAGCACAGAATCATCTGAAGTCAAAAAATCAGAGCAACATATTTTAAATAGATGTTTTTCTGGACCCCAACGTTTTTATTGAACTTAAAAAAAAATTTATGAAATTTTTGTGGCTGTTTGAAGTAAAAACTACGATTTTTCACGAAAAAATCCGCCATTTTTCACCTGTAAAATCTCCCCAAAGTAAAAAAAAACAAAAAACAAAAACGTTGGGGTCTGGTATTTTATATGTAGAAAACATGTTCCAAATTTGAAAAGAATCGGGTAAGCAGTTTTCAAATGACGATGTCCACGGACTTTAAAAATGTGCTTTCGAGAAAAACGCGTTTGAAGTTTCTGCTCTTGCTTTCTTGCAGTATTAGATAGGAGGAGATAAAGGCCTATAATTTCTACAGTTTTGCTTCAATTGACTTGAAAATTTGACACAACATTCTTGAAATGTTTTACGATAAGAAAATAAAAAAATAAAAAAATCGATTTTTTGAAAGTGTTAGACCCTACCACCCCCCCCCCCCCCTCCCCCTCCCTTAATGTCAATTTTTAAAACCCCGATATTATTTTTCTTGACGAGTAGGTTCTTGTTTATCAAAATCATACTTTCGATCTTCTACATCCTTATTTGTCGAAATATATAAATTATGTCAAATTTCATGTATCAATATAATAGGATTTTCACTATATCTTGAAAAGTTAGTTCAACAAAGCCAAATCCGACACTTAGTCACTATACTATGCATTCTAAACGGGCATGAAATTTCAACGCTTGAAACTTTTAAGCACTTTTTTGAACAACGACGCCCAGCGACGCCTAGAGGAGCTCATGGTGAGTGACCAGAGTATAAAACGGAAGCAAAGAGAGCGAGAGTTTTCTCAATTTACTCGTTTTGCTAACTTGTACGCAATATGTTCATTACGATGTTCATTTTTCACTGTTTTGACGTTTTAAAATGTCAATAAACAAATGACTCCAAGGCATAATATATTCTTGACCGCTGCCAGTTCCCAGTTCCGCTGCCTGTAAACAGTTCCGCTGCCTGTAAGCAGTTCCGCTGCCGGTTCCCAATTCCGCTGCCAGGTGAAATATCAGGTCATCATCGATGCTCAGCTGCTGTGTGGAAGGACTTTTGACCGGAACAAAGAACTATCCTTCCATGCCTTCATCGACGACACATCTCGAGTAAGGAATTCACCAGAGCAGCTCTCATTGCTTGCTTCCATTTTCGCATTAGGCAGGTAAAACTATTTTTTATATAAACCCTAAGTTAATTTTAAAAAAAATCTTCCCGAACAGGTATCGAAATACTGGACCGAGGTGCGGAACAAACGTCCGGCCCAAGTTCACTACAGTGTGGAGCAGCCCGCACCCAGATCGATGACTCGTACCTAGGTGCATGTTCTCGTTCCTAGCGTATGAAGAAGATGGGTTCGAAACCGTTTACAATAAAACGCAAATCCTTGTGAGATCGGGTGGCCTTTGCTTGCCACTTCCTCTCCGACTTGAAGCTCGCGGATGGTGGCCAACTGCATCGAAATGGGCGACCTCAACGGTCTACTAACCGGAGCCACCAACGACGGTATCAAGCTGCTGCAAAGTCATCGAAAATTGAGATTACTATCATGTCACCATCCACCTACCGCCCAGTTAAGCGGTTTTTCAACTTCAAACATGTGTAACAAAAAAACGAAATGCGCAAAATGTACGCTTTTCAATATAATTAACTAAACTTTGGAGTGTTCAACTGGCCCTATTACCGCCCACTCGACTTTTTCGGGTATCGATAATGTTTTCTTAAGGAAAACCCATCTAACAACACGGAAACTGTTCTTTTTAATATTTTCTATGTAACGAGCTGTCAAAACCATATTTAAGATCTTGCAGTAATACATTTTGTGAAATTTTTCCCGCAATTTTTGCACAAATTTTAACAAAGTGCGTTGACTAACAAAATGATCATTCCCGGCAAACAGCCTCAAGTAACCGGTTACTTTCAGCAATAAAACCTAATCAAACTTAATGCTTCTTACAATTTACACATTTGACACAATACATGCGTTAAAATCAAAGAAATTGTGCGTGACCGGTCATTAGGAATCCACACTTTACGATGCAAATCTATTCTACGAAAATAAAACTATCGTTTCAAGTCGATTTTAGGTCAAATAGGGACTATCTAGTAAACAAAAACCCTTTTCGCCCTGGGAGCACAGAAATGCTTAGTTCGCTAATGCTTAGTTCGCTAATAGGCGTCGAATTCAATAATTTGACCGGAAACGGAAAACCAAATATTTTATTTCTGGGTATAGTTAGCATAACCTAAGTGATGTTTTTTCAGTCAAATGATCAAACATTGATGCCGAAATAGAACACAGGTCTTGTTTTTGGAGAAAACATCCAAGTTTTTCCAAAATACACACATAAGGTTGAAACATAGAATGGAATTGTTTGAGTTGTTCTTATTTCATCAACACTGTTTTTAGTTCAACATACTTTAATAATACTATTTACATGTTGTTTTATGTTAAGAGAAGTTTTAAAAAAAATGTAACAGCAAGACAAAACTTCATATACATTTAAAAAAAATTAATGAAATAAACGATTTAATTGAAGGTCACTTGGGAAAAACCTGTAAATTTAAAAGGAATGTTTTAATGTGATGAAGACTTTCCAAAGACAAAAAGCTAAATTTATATAGGATAAACTTTTTTTTCTGCCCACGTGATATCTGAACGGCCCCTATGATCTTTTGGATCCTGAAAAAATTAGTACCTACCAAGAATCTTCCCATACCATATGAGTTTTAAGGAATTTCCACGTATATCAATACTGCCGCTAACGGCAAGTCTGTCCCATATGCAAAAACAATGAAACGAGAAAAACCGCTTTAAAGATTTTTAGAAACTTTCGTTTCTCGTTTCCAACTTCACCTTTTCTACTTCTTTCATCACAGATATTAAGGTTATTGTTGTAGAATTTTGTCCAATGTTTTTTTGCTTTGTAATTTGTTGATGCAGAGGAAAAATAATGATGGGACAGCCTTGCGAGTATATTCCGCATGCGTATTAAATGTGCCCGCAAAGCTGTCGCACATTTGCTTTTCTTTTGTCAGTTGATCATTTGATTCTTTCTATCTGCGCTATATTATTTACTTTACTGGTTGTTTACTGATGAAAATAAGTTTGAAATAATGTTCATGACAAATTTAGATAAAGATAACGTAAGTTTATCGAGAATTGAGTAGGTCTAAAATAAAATGAATAACAACGTTCCATGAATTAAAGAATCTGTACCTACATATCTTTTGGGTCATTTTTCGGTCGATTATCTTTTTAGAAAGACTATAAATACCTAAATATTATGTTAATACTGAATCAGAAACAGCAAAGCATCTTGGCTGCAAATATTTAATGTGAAACATCAATTCAATATGACTTACGGGTGTGCTACCCAGGTACGCGTATTTTGGTTCATAGATTTTATGAAAGTCCAAGCAACAAGTAACAGCATGACTAAAACCTTTAAAAAATTTGGCTTTGTAGCTGACTATTTTCCATGTTTTATAACGAACAATTCGATAACCTTTATGCGAAATTTGAAAAAAAAACAGTTTGATGAAATGTACCCATTTAGACCAAACTTCGCTTGTAAAAATTATGGAAATAGCTATTTTTGACTTTACTGTACTGTTTAATGTAGTCTAACTTTCGTAATTTCAGTTAATGCTTATTTTGTCGTACACATTGTACGAATATTTGTAAAATTAACGTAAATAAGAGAAGCTATTTTAAAGCATTCTGTAAAAATAAACATATGGGACAGCATTGCGGGTATATTTCATATGGGACAGACATGACTTGGTATTTTGTCATATATGTTGAGAACAAAGTAATGAAAGTTTTTAGTCTTAATTTAAGAACTAACTGTATTTGAACGATTTTTGAGATAAACTGAAAAATGACGAAAATGCATATGGGACAGTATTGCGAATAGCGGCAGTATATATGTATGTCGTAATTTTAAATTGCACACTTAACAAGATTTATTTGAAAATTTTGTCCAGTAATGCTCGAATGGAATCGCTCGAATGGAGAGTTTTCGCTTTTCGTTATTATGCTACAAAAATGTATGATGCATACTACCTAGTCTGAATGGAAATTATAATAACACCGCACACTTCATGTTGGCGCAACTTGTGAATGTAATTTAAATAGGTAGTTTAATTAATGATGAATGTTGGTTAATCACCGCGATGTATTGTTGAATTTTATCGATGTTCTTCGGCAGAAAACGTCGATAATAGTTTAATTAATGGAATAATCTTTTATAAAAAATCTGAATTCATATCCATAATCAACAAAATGTTGAAAAAGATAGGACCAGCTCTATATCAGAGCGCGAAATCAAAATCAAGAATCTGAAATATTTGTTAATGAATTCGAATACAAAACCCAGATTTGGAAACATGCATCAGAATTCAAAGTATAAAATCTAAAATTCAAAAAGAACTGACAAATTTGATGAAGTTCTCAATTCAGTTATGGACTTTTTTGACTAAAAAAATGAAATTAAGTTTATTTATTTGATTTTTACAATCAGAGCTTGGATTTATCAACTACTAGCTGATTTTACCCTGCCTTGCTCGTGTTTAAAATTATATCCTAAACCAAAATAAGTGGTTTGACTCCTTGACATTTTGGAAATTTGGAAAATTTTTGGCCTAAGAAGCTTTGTTAGTTCTGTCAGCCTTTTTAAAGTTTTGATTCAGCTTATTTTTTCAAGATGGATGATCTCCCCAAACAAAACATAAGTTTTTTTTATAATTTCAAGCTATTATTAGAACATAACTACATCACGAAAAGAAACATAACATTAGATGTTTCCCTTGCGTGTGAGGTAATGATTGTTGGTACGATAGGACAATTGCAGTTTGTAGTTTGATAAGAACTTTGAAAAATGAAATTTAATTTGGGTAATGTACAAACAGCTATTCCAAATAAAATTTAAAAAGGTATTTAGAGTCAACAGTAAAAAAAACAATTAAAAAAGCTTTTTTTAACCTTTTTCTCAACTCTGAAGAAAAACTGTAGAATTTAAAAATATTTTGACTTTTAAGAAAGAAGTTATGAAATATTTTTTTTTGCAAATGTTTCCCAAATTTGCAAAAAAAAAACCAGAATTTTGTCGAAATTTTCAAAAAAATATTAAACTTAATTGAATTTGTGATATTTTGAAAACCATAGGTCAAATTATTTTGCATGATTAAACAAAGTTGTTAAATAGGTTACCAACTTTCATATCAAATACTCAAGCACTTTTTTGAATGATGTTATAAATAGTTCAAATCTTATCTATTGAAATTTCTTAAAATTGTACAATTTGTTGTTTTAAAGCATTTTAAAGTCTGAAACTAGAATATCGAGACAAAATCTACCTGCTTCGTTGTATGCAGGATAATGAATTGATCAACATCAGCTTTAAGTTTTTGAGTAGTTTAATTTGTTTATCAGTAATCTAAGATCGATTCTACCAAAAATTCTGCTCCCTTATGTAATTCAAATATAAAAAATACATCTCCAATACATACTTACCTTTAGTTTCTTGCCAAATAAAAGATCTTCACTGATGACAATCTTCTGCTGAAAGTGATAAGATTTCATTCAATTCCGTATGAAAATAAATATTTTGAGGTATACGTGTCGTTCATTTGCGATTCTTGTAAAACGACAGTAAGTGACAGTAAAAATATTTCACAATAAGACCATTCAGCATTACCCACGCCGCACCAGTGGAGGCGATCTTCTTGCGGCCCATCCTCAACTTTTTCGCATAAGCATCATTTTATTGCATAGTTAATAATATACTCTGTTCTCCCAGTTCCATAAAGTTTGTTAATTTGATTTTTTTTCCAATCAGAGCATAGATTTATCAATTATATAAAACACTTTAATAAGATTTTATTAATCCTTCAGAACAAGATTTTTTTAAAGGAAAGAACTCTATTTGAAATGCAATAACGCAACAGTAATTTTCAATACAATTTTTCTTATTTCATCCAAACTGTGTTCATTGGGTGCACACATTTTTATCGTTTCGATTATACTTGTGTTTTCAATGAATACTTTTTAAAACAGTAACCAGTACTAAATGTCTTTTATTAAACGCCTTTAAAATTATAAAACTTATCTTATTCTGATACAGCTTAGGTAATTTCACTACAGCGTCACTTAGAAAACTTTATAAATATTATATCTACCTAAAATTAAAGTTGTTAAGACATTCTTTTGTCCTCCTGTTTATGAAAGATCATGATTCTTAACTTGCTGATCTTTTTCCAAATAAAAGAACTTCACATCTGGAAATGTTTTGCAGAAAATAATGGTATTATAGTTTCTTAAAAAATAAGTTAGGATGAATAACTACTTGGCAATGTTTACGGGAAAACAATATTTAAGTATCGTATATTTTTGATTACAATATTTCAAAATTGTTATATATTAAGAATACAAAAATATGAAGTTCATATTGATTTTTTTTTTCACAATAGGATCATTTAGCATTACCCAGGCCGTACCACGAGGAGGCGATCCCTTTGCGGCCCATCCCCCACGTTTTTTGGTGCAAAAATTGCATTTTATAGAATTTTTTTTTGTTATTTTCGATAAGAGAAGTTTGAACCCTTCATTTCATGCTTTTTAATAGAAAAATTGTGGAATATCTCAAATTGTTGTGAACATCAAGAAAAAAATCTTAAAAAATAATGTAACAAGTAATTGTTGCAAATTTGTTATTTTATGAATCGAAGGGCTTTGAATATTAATCTCTTTGCCTAAAACTTTTGGGTTGTACTGGTTCATTTTTCAAGTATGAGGTAAGTGTCGCATTTTAATTTATTTGATATAGTTCATTCCCCTTGTTGAAATATTGATTTCCTTTCATTCCATATGAAAAACACACTGTGCCAAAACAATAATCCAGCATAACTGAATTTATAGCGCTAAAGGAAAAAAATAAACACACGTGTTGCTTTTATCAACATTAATCAACTTTTCGAGAAAAAGAAAGAAATACCGATAAATGTATAGAAATAAAAAAAAAGGAAATAGCAATAGAGAAGGAACATGGATAGAATATCAAGCGGGAGCATAAGAAAAATGAAAAGTAAGGAGTGAGAAATAAAAACAGAAATGATAAAAATTAAAATAAAATAAAAGGAAAAAATGTAAAGAAATTAAGTAGAAAAAACGTTAGAAAGGTAAATAGGAAAAAAAGAAAGAATAAAAAAAAACAAAAACAATAACAATAGAAACAAAAGACAATCATTAGAGAAAGAAACTGAGTCGGAGTCAAGCGACCATCGTCAGTGGGATAAAAAGTTGAAGAGATAATATTTTACACGTCCGTGGTCGTAGAGCTACGAATGTATTCGCTATTTGTGTCATTTTAGTTCCATACAGGCTGGCCCGACATTTCTATGCCTACCTTCAGACAGCGTAGCCACATTCAAATCTGTACTCTCAATCATAAAAATCTTTTTCAACAGTACCATTTGGAAAAAAAAATCTGTACCGACGATATTGACATTCTCTACGATGAAGATAAGCAATATCTATGTTTTTTTTTAACGTTGTAGCAGTATCTGGGTTTCTAAAAAAACATATGATTCATCAGAAAACATCACAATTTGATTTTTCATGCATTTTGTTAAATATAATTTCATACTATGGAGAAAATTCCTATATTTTTCACAACGTTTACTTAAACTTTTTTACTATCCATTACTATCACTCGTTTTGGTTTGACCATGCATCAAATTTTATGTTATTCATCTCTATGAAGAATGGTATAAATGTGAACATATATGTCCAAAATTTTCAAATTTTTCATCTGTACGTACAGAATCTGCATCGAAATTAATTCCAAAAATTTGTACTTTTATAGATAAATTTGTTCATGCGGCAATCATGCCTGCAGCCTGTTTTCTGTAATTGTTGTATTTTCGTACGCTGAGGACCGTCTCATGTGTATTTGTGTAATTTTTGTTTCTTGGAGGACGTTCACTATTGCATATGACATGTCATACATCTCATATTGTCCTGTCATGTAGTTTCTTTATTTTGTCATGATATGAGTAACGTTCAAGTTTGACTACTAATAAAACTGCATTGAACATCCTCGTCTGTTTAAACTTAACACAGTGGAATGGAGGAAAATTGAAAGAAACAACAAATCCCCCAACGAAACAACCAGAATAGTCAATCGTATTCGAAAAGCTGGAAGGTTTTTATAAGTCAGTGAATGCGGCGCGCTTGCTTCATTCGTTTGGTTAACATCCTCCCATGTGATCGCAGTACCGGAAACAGACCGAAAAGAAAATACCGTTCTAGCCAGCTCGGAGGATTTCCGATTCGATTTCTTGCGTTTTTTTAACACCTTTATTTTTGTTCCGACACTTGGAAGATGTTTGATAGATGTCTGGTCAACATGAAATGTTGCCAGTGAATGTCGCCGGCGCTGATGTTGACGAAAACTCCGGTTTTAGAACTCAGCGACACGATAATATTGTGGCATCAGCAGGTTGACAACCATGGTTGCCAACCGTGAGCCTAGCGGTGTGAGTGCCAACACTGACAACTCTCGACAAATGCTGTATGCAAAATCATGCTGGCGAATAAAAAACACGTTTATTTTGTTCCGATATTTAATAACATTCGTAGGTTCAACGCCAAAATAAGTGGTCGTCAATATCTTACAAAATTGATTCTCTTTTTCTAAACATTACAGTTCTTAAAAAAAAAACATGTATTTTTAACACTATGGACATTACAAAGTGTGGAGTTCGAAGTACATTCAACAATTTCGACAAAAAAAGTTGTTTTAACTCATTAAATGTAGTATAACATAAAGATGTATGACGAGTATCAATCGAAATCTCATCAAAAGCGGGCCAACATAAAAAGGTGTCGGGCACGTATAAGCAGGAAAAATAACAGAATGATCATTCTTTCATGTCCGTTCCACTGAAAACAATCTATTCTCATCTGTTGTATAGTTAATTCGATACAAAGACCTCTTGTAATGAACAGAATAACGCAACCAGAGAGCAACAATGGCATATTCCTTTTTTTTGTATTTTTTTGTAACTGTTTTTTTAAGACATACACCGCTGACGTGGCATCAGCAGGTTGACAACCATGGTTGCCAACCGTGAGCCTAGCACAGCTAGGCTAGCAGTGTATCAGTGTAGCGAAAATTGTAATGCGTGGCTGATGTCTCAATCATTTTCTTATAACTATCACAGCAACTCATCAACGTTGCGTTCCATTTACTAACAAGTTTCAGAGTGCCCAACCATTCCTTAATTAAACTTTAGTTATTAAGTATTATAGTTTGTACTGATCATCTTTGCTTTCCATCTACTAACAATTTTCACAGTATTTAGCAAAAATCAAGCTTGAATATTACTTATCATCCTTGCGTTCCATCTACTAGCAACTTTCAAAGTAACAATAAAAAATTAAAAAAACGCATACAAACGTACCACAAACTCACACCTGTACCAAAATAGCATTTTTCTGGAATTTTCATTCCATTTGTTTTCAATTTTTTTGTTTTTTTTTACTGTATTTTTTTTTCGTTTTTTTTAATAGTTTGATATATCGTTGATGTTCTCTTGATGGGTTACTATACTCGTTTCAAGAGGTCTTTGTATCGAAAAAAACTGTTAAAAATGTAAGAATAGTTTATTCACGATGGAACACACATGATAAGAATTGGCGTTTTGTTATATTTTTGCTTATGAGTGTCGGAGACCTTTTGTTCACGTACCTTTGTTAAGATTTTAACAGATACTCTTCATACATCTTGATTTTCTACTTCATTGAATCAGTCAAAATAATATTTTTTTTGCAAAAAACAGTGCAAACCTTTAACACCACACTTCCTATTATCGAAAATGCTAGAAAAAATGTTTTTATTTAAGTGAAAAGTAAGGTTTAAAAAAAGAGTAATAATTAAGTGAAATTTCCACGACCACTTGTTTTTACATTGCACCTACGAATAAAATAAAAATAAGCACAAAAAAAATGTGGTTTATTTGCCATCGATTTTGAAACAAATTGCGTTTGTAAAATTGCTTTTTTAAACCTCTATTTACAGCAAAGCACGCTTACTTGCTATCATATTATCTCATTAACAAAGAAGTTCTATTCATTTAGTCAAATGTTACAGACCATTACTTTTCATTTGATTATAAAACCTATCAAAATGTGATACCAATACTGTTGATTAATTGAGACTAAACCTGAATGTTCTTAAGAATTTTAGTTTTTTTTTTCAATGTGTAATGTGCCCAAGCTGGTTAGAGCGGTCTGTTCTTTCTCGGTTCCTTTCCGATACCGCGACCATATAGGAGGATGTCAACCAAACGATTAAAGCTTGCGCGCTGTCTTTGCTGACTTATAAAAACCTTCCAGATTGTCTAACCGAATGACTTCTGGATTTTTCGGTGGGGGATTTGTTGTTTCTTTCATGTTTCCCCTATTCTACTGTATCAAGTTTAAACAGGCGAGGATGTTCATTGCAGTTTCATTAGAAATCAAACTTGAACGTTACTCATAACATGACAAAATGACGTAACTACATGACATGACAATATGGCATGTATGACATGTCATATGCAATAGTGAACGACCTCCAAGAAACAAAAATTACACAAATACACATGAGACGATCCTCAGCGTTCGAAAATACAACAATTACAGAAAACAGTCTGCAGGCATGATTACCGCATGAACAGATTTATCTATAAAAGTTCAAATTTTTGGAATTAATTTCGATGCAGATTCTGTACGTACAGATGACAAATTTGAAAATTTTGGACATATATGTTCACATTTATACCATTCTTCATAGAGATGAATAACATAAAATTTGAAGCATGGTCAAACCAAAACGAGTGATAGTAATGGATAATGAAAAAGTTTAAGTAAACGTTGTGGAAAGAATAGGAATTTTCTGCATAGGATGAAATTATATTTAACAAAATGCATGAAAAATCAAATTGTGATGTTTTTTGATAAATCATTTGTTTTTTAGTAACCCAGATACTGCTACAACGTTAAAAAAAACATAGATGTTGCTTATCTTCATTACAGAGAATGTCAATATCGTCGGTATAGATTTTTTTTCCAAATGGTACTGTTGAAAAAGATTTTTATGATTGAGAGTACAGATTTGAATATGGCTCAGCTGCCTGAAGGTACGAACAGAAATGTCGGGCCAGCCTGTATGGAACTAAAATGACACAAATAGCGAATACATTCGTAGCTCTACAATCACGGTCGTGTTAAATACAATCTCTTCAATTTTTTATCTCGCTAACGACGTTCGTTAGATTTAAACTCAGTATCCTTCTCTCATGCCAATAGATGTCTATTTCTTTTACTACTGAAATTTTTGTTGTTTTTTTCATAGTCCAACCTCATATTTAGGAATAGAACTGATCAATGTTGCTTAAAACATCAAGTATGCACAAATTTATCGCTGATCTATAAATGCAGTACAGATAGATTGTTGTTCTCGCCCATTGTATAATGATTGCGTCGATATAAACGGAAAATTAACTATCAGTTGTACTTGATCTTTCAACCACATTAATTTTTTTTTCTTTGAAAAAATTTTTACAGTGTGTGCATAAAAAGCCAACTTCTCCACTGAAAACATTATTACCATCACAAGCAAAATGGACAAGTCTTCTACAAATATCACATTGTCCGGAATTCAACATATTCGTTTTACCACAAATTGCGCAAGCAACCATGTTTACAAAGAGGTTGCCCACAATTAAATTTAAAAGATCTTTTCTTTTTTCAGAAGGCTCCAAGAAGTTATACTCTTGGTTTTTCTGTTTTGCAAAAAAGTGCTCAGCGTGACAAATGACATAAATTCCACAACTAAAAGAATCGTGTTGATGTACACATTTCGATTCCCCTATCGTCCACATAGCTGGTGACAAAACCCCAATATCAACACCATTATCTAAATAGTATTGCATGGATTGTTGAAAACTATTGAATAATGGAAGAGTTTTGTGTCCACTCGGGGTAAAAAGAGAATCGAAGTGATAGAATATTCTTTTTTTTATATCCAGTATAACCAATGAAAAGTGGCTATTTTCAAAAACTGGAAGAAGAACAAATGATTTACTTAAAACTTTTTTAATAAAACCATGTAATTTTGAACATCCAGAGTTCATAGTGTTAATTTTGAAAAATTTTAACGTATCATATGCTGATACTACAATAGTGTCTAAAACCCCAAGCCTTTTTAAAACTAAATTCAGGCAGATATCTAAAACACTTGATGATAGCCAGTTATTACCATCCAGTGTTTTCAAGTCTGCCACGTACAGTGAATCTAATCTACTATGGTTTACAACCAATTGAATTTTTTCGTCAAAAGCTAAATAGTAATTAGCTATATTGACGGCATTATTTGGACCTATTATATTAATTTTTTTAAGAATAGTTTCACTGTTTAAATTCTCTATATTAGAGGTTATATTTCCCACTTTTGAAGCTGGAGTGTTTGAGCATTTCAATTTAGGAAGCTTCAAGTCAAAGAAAGTTTTTGGCTTTAGCTTTGAATCTGGCATCATCGCCAAAGCTGTTTTCCTTCTTCGTTTGAAGGTATCCTCTTCATACAAATAGTCGTGAATGTGGTCATAATTTTCATCTTCAAGTTTCCTTTTCTTTATAAATTCATTTCTTCTTAAAATTTCACTAGGCTTTTTAATTGCATAATATCGGCCTTGTAAATTCGACATTGGAATTGATTTTCTATGACTCGCACAACTTGAAAAGTGATCATTTTCTAACTCATTTACCACCCTTATTATTTTTTTTCGACCATGTCCGAGTTTCAAGCTCATGGTTTCCAAATACTGCTTATACTCGGAAAATTTTCCTTCAACAGTTGCATTGCTTTTTCTTAGGTCATGTTTAAAATCAATGGATTCGTTAGAATGCAAAAGAGGAACCCAAAGAACAAGCAAATACATATATCTTTTCAAAAATATATTTGCAAAATCTAATAATTCTTTGTAAAATTCATTTGGGTGGGTTATTATCTGTGAAACACAGTCGGTTATACTTTTTAAGTCTTTATAAAACGGACTTTTTTTATACTGAGCATCGCTTTCAGTGTCTTCTTCGTGTGTATTCGAAAAAGAATTAATTTCATTGTAATCTGTTATATTATTAATTGCAAAAAAATTGTAGGCAGATTTGTACAAATCGCAGCCATCCGCAGAAAGAAGAACCATCATAAAATTCTTCCAGTATAATTTCAAGTGTTCATAGCTGGTTAAATGATACATTCCAGCAACAATGACCTTAGAATAAAAGCCTAATTTTTTATTTAATTTACCCACTTTCTTATCGATTAGTGCGTACTGCTTATTTGTTAAATGAGCGTCGCACAAATAAATTTTACAAATGTGGTTCAACTTTTCATTTTTCAAATCTTCAGAAAATTGAATCCATGAATATGAATTAATGATATAATCAACCAAACTCATTCTATTGAATGTCATACAAAGAGCATGAATGTTTGATTTGGCATTGTCTGTTACAATGCCTCTAAAAGGAACCCCAAATTTTGGAAATTTTTTGTTGAAGGAATTCATATACAAACTTAAGCTATTTTGTAAAGATATTGCGTGCAAATCAGAAGTTATCTGATAGTACACTGGAATCGAAACTTTATTTTGATCCGTATCGTGCGAGTCATATTTAACTCTAACTACAAGAACAATCAATTGTAAATCAGAGTTTTTAAAATCTGGTAAAAATTCAAACACTCCGGCAGTCCCATCAAAATATGCTAATGGCTTTATGTTATTACAACGAATTGTTTCGTTGTAAATTAAGTTATGTCCTTCATCAGAGTACATAGTAACCCCAAAAGGTTGCATACTGACTTGATGAATAAATTGAACTTGGGTTTTACTATTGATAGTATCAGCATATTTTTTACAAATTGCTTTGATAGAATCTTTATGTCTATCATTTTCGGCCAATGCAGTATGTCTTGCCCATCTCACTAAGCTTGAGGATTGAGCAGGTACGCAATTTTTGGTCTCGTCAACGTTTTCTAAAACTTTTTTATGACGATTTTGAAGAACTTGTTTAGGAGGAAGATGCAAGGTTTCATTTCTTAAGTTTTGCATCGCAAGTCCTTTACACGGTTCTGTCATTTTTTTTAAATGATTGACCGGCGTTTGGTTCACAAACACTTCAAATTTTATTCCTTGATCTTGAGGCAAAGAAGCAATGTATTTGAAAAGTCGGCATGGCTTTTCAGGAGAGTAATGCCTGCAATAACCATAAATTATAATCTTATTTTTTCTATGGGTTTGATTAGAAACACAATAAATACAATTTCTTTCAAATTTATTCATTTTTTCCCTTAGATAAGTGGTATAAACAAGCTTATCAAAAACTCTTTTAACGTCTCTTGTCAAATCATGCTTATGTTTATAGCATGATTCAAGTTCCTCAGAACTAAATTCAATACTGGTGAACCATTTCCAATTATTTGCTTTGGAGCCCCACGATACATTGGCCAAATAACTTTTAGGTTTTTTCATAATTTTTAATTTTTGTGATCTAAAATTTTCAACTTGTCTAACATTGCAACAATTACTACAAACAAATTCATCAATTTTCAAATTTGAATCATTTAATAATTCTACTTCATTCTCACATACTTTGCAAAAATGATGAGATGAGTTTTCGAAAGTTAAACAGTTGAGCACTTTTTCATGAATTTCTTTTCTTCTAATATTTGGATCCCCAATATTCAAAACATTCCCAGTTTTTTTAAAAACGAGGAATCTACGAGCATTGAATATAACGTAGATTCCACAATTAAATCCATCTAATTGAATTTCGCTAGATAGTCCGCTCAGTGTCCACGGTTTGGCTAGCCAATGTGTTGCATTTTCAAACCCTCGCTCCGAGTAGAATGAAAGCGTTTCCCTGAATCGATCAAAATACATCTGTTTACATAAATCAACTTTTTTAATGTCACTTGATGAGTCGAAATAGTGAACACAGAAATTTTCTATATCTAAAACCAATAACGAAAAGTGATTATCGACACAAATTGGTAAGAAAACCACTGTATGACTGAATGTTTCTTCTATCAATGATTCAGCCATATTAAACTTAACTTCTCTCAATAGCTGATGGGATTGAGAACAGTTTAACACCTTCCAATTAATATCGTTGCAATCATCATAATTTAAATAAACATTCATTGCCACTTCAACTGCTCCAGCATTCAACCAGCTGGTGCCATAGAGTGACTTAAAATCAGCCCCCATCAATTCAATATTGGTTAATTTGTCGTGACTTATTTTAAAAAATATGAAGTCATCGATATTCTGGAAATCATCAATATTTCTCTTTAAAATAAAATTTTTTGACCCCACGTTTTGCGAACACTCAAATTCCTCACAAATCATATTTTCATTTTTTATATCCTTTTTCCCCAAATTTTTATCTCCAGTACTCTCATCCATCACATCATCAATCACACCATGTTCTTTCACGTCACATCCATCCACAACACCTAACCCCATCGAATCTTGAACTACCATATTAAGTTTTTGATACAAAATTACCTCAACATTTCTCAACATTCCATTTTCTTTCGCCTCATCCGAAATTGACTGCTCCATTCCCAAACTCGTCGGCTTCAGCTCATCCTGTAGCATATCATCCTTTGCGAGACATTCTTCCGGCAGCAGACATTTGCTATTCTTCAACGTTGAATAACCCGACATCTTGGATGACTTGAAGCTGCGAATGGTCGAGTATGCCTTTGAAATGCTGGATCTTATTCTTTCCTTTCTGATGGATAAACCAAGGAAACTAAGTACTTCTTTATCCTTGTACACATCGTTTCGCTCCATCCACGAATCGCCAAACCGCGCTCGGCAGAATTGAGCCAATTTGCCGAAGTCCACGGTTTCAACAAACTGTCGTTTCACCATCCTGTAGTGGACAAAATCCAAAAAATGTTTCTATTTATTTCACAACATCACGAAAAAGCATCGCTTTTAACAATTTACAATAATACTACGAACAACGTTAACGAAACCAATCAGTTAACAAGGAGGACCCACTATCTAAATTCTGAATCTGAAATCTGAAATTTGAATCTGTAATCTGAAATCTGAAATCTGAAGTCTGAATCTGATTCTGAAGTCTGAATCTAAACTCTGAATCTGAAATCTGAATCTTAATCTGAAATCTGAATCAGAAATCTGAAATCAGAAATCTGAAATCTGAAATCTGAATCTTAATCTGAAATCTGAATCAGAAATCTGAAATCAGAAATCTGAAATCTGAAACTGAAATCTGAATCTGAAATCTGAAATCTGAATCTGTAATCTGAGTCTGTAATCTGAGTCTGTAATCTGAGTCTGAGATCTGAATCTGAAATCTGAATCTGAAATCTGAATCTGAAATCTGAATCTGAATATGAAATCTGAATTTGAAAACCTAATCTGAAATCTGAATCTGAAAGCTGAATCTGAAATCTGAATCTGAATCTGAAATCTGAAATCTGAAATCTGAAATCTGAATATGTAATCTGAGTCTGTAATCTAAGTCTGAGATCTGAATCTGAAGTCTGAATCTGAAATCTGAATCTGAAGTCTGAATCTGAAATCTGAATCTGAAATCCAAATCTGAATCTGAATCTGAAATCTGAATCTGAAATCTGAAATCTGAATCTGAAATCTGAATCTGAAATCTGAATCTGAAATCTGAATCTGAAATCTGAATCTGCAATCTGAATCTGAATCTGAAATCTGAATCTGAAATCTGAATCTGAAATCTGAATCTGAAATCTGAATCTGAAATCTGAATCTGAAATCTGAGTCTGAGATCTGAATCTGAAGTCTGAATCTGAAATCTGAATCTGAAGTCTGAATCTAAAATCTGAATCTGAAATCTGAAATCTGAAACTGAATCTGAAATCTGAATCTGAAATCTGAATCTGAAATCTGAATCTGAAATCTGAATCTGAAATCTGAATCTGAATCGGAAGTCTGAATCTGAAATCTGAATCTGAAATCTGAATCTGAAGTCTGAATCTGAAATCTGAATCTGAATCTGAATCTGAATCTGAATCTGAAATCTGAAATCTGAAATCTGAAATCTGAAATCTGAATCTGTAATCTGAGTCTGTAATCTGAGTCTGTAATCTGAGTCTGAGATCTGAATCTGAAATCTGAATCTGAAATCTGAATCTGAAATCTGAATCTGAAATCTGAATCTGAAGTCTGAATCTGAAATCTGAATCTGAAATCCAAATCTGAAATCTGAATCTGAATCTGAAATCTGAATCTGAAATCTGAAATCTGAATCTGAAAACTGAATCTGAAATCTGATTCTGAAATCTGAATCTGAAATCTGAATCTGAAATCTGAATCTGAAATCTGAATCTGAAATCTGAATCTGAAGTCTGAATCTGAAATCTGAAATCCAAATCTGAAATCTGAATCTGAAATCTGAATCTGAAATCTGAATCTGAAATCTGAATCTGAAATCTGAATCTGAATATGAAATCTGAATTTGAAAACCTAATCTGAAATCTGAATCTCAAAGCTGAATCTGAAATCTGAATCTGAATCTGAAATCTGAAATCTGAAATCTGAAATCTGAAATCTGAAATCTGAAATCTGAATCTGTAATCTGAGTCTGTAATCTAAGTCTGAGATCTGAATCTGAAGTCTGAATCTGAAATCTGAATCTGAAGTCTGAATCTGAAATCTGAATCTGAAATCCAAATCTGAATCTGAATCTGAAACCTGAATCTGAAATCTGAAATCTGAATCTGAAATCTGAATCTGAAATCTGAATCTGAAATCTGAATCTGCAATCTGAATCTGAATCTGAAATCTGAATCTGAAATCTGAATCTGAAATCTGAATCTGAAATCTGAATCTGAAATCTGAGTCTGAGATCTGAATCTGAAGTCTGAATCTGAAATCTGAATCTGAAGTCTGAATCTAAAATCTGAATCTGAAATCTGAAATCTGAAACTGAATCTGAAATCTGAATCTGAAATCTGAAATCTGAAATCTGAATCTGAAATCTGAAATCTGAATCTGAAATCTGAATCTGAAATCTGAAATCTGAATCTGAAATCTGAATCTGAATCGGAAGTCTGAATCTGAAATCTGAATCTGAAATCTGAATCTGAAGTCTGAATCTGAAATCTGAATCTGAATCTGAAATCTGAATCTGAAATCCGAAATCTGAATCTGAAAACTGAATCTGAAATCTGAAATCTGAATCCGAAATGTGAATCTGAAATCTGAATCTGAAATCTGAATCTGAAATCGAAATCTGAATCTGAAATCTGAATCTGAAATCTGAATCTGAGATCTGAATCTGTAATCTGAATCTGAAATCTGAATCTGTAATCTGAATCTGAAATCTGAATCTGGAGTCTGAATCTGAGATCTGAATCTGAAATTGGAATCTGAAATCTGAATCTGAAATCTGAATCTGAATCTGAAATCTGAATCTGGAATCTGAATCTGAAATCTGAAATCTGAATCTGAAATCTGAATCCTGAAATCTGAATCTGAATCTGAAATCTGAAATCTGAATCTGAATCTGTAATCTGAATCTGAAATCTGAATCTGGAGTCTGAATCTGAGATCTGAATCTGAAATCTGAATCTGAAATTGGAATCTGAAATCTGAATCTGAAATCTGAATCTGAAATCTGAATCTGGAATCTGAATCTGACATCTGAAATCTGAAATCTGAATCTGAAATCTGAATCCTGAAATCTGAATCTGAATCTGAAATCTGAAATCTGAAATCTGAATCTGAAATCTGAATCTGAAATCTGAATCCGAAATCTGAATCTGAAATCTGATTCCGAAATCTGAATCTGAGATCTGAATCTGAATCTGAAATCTGAATCTGAAATCTGAATCTAAAATCTGAATCTGAAATCTGAATCTGAAATCTGATTCCGAAATCTGAATCTGAGATCTGAATCTTTAATCTGAATTTGAAATCTGAATCTGTAATCTGAATCTGTAATCTGAATCTGTAATCTGAATCTGAAATCTGAATCGGAGATCAGAATCTGTAATCTGAATCTGAAATCTGAATCTGTAATCTGAATCTGTAATCTGAATCTGAAATCTGAATCTGAAGTCTGAATCTGAGATCTGAATCTGAAATCTGAATCTGAAGTTGGAATCTGAAATCTGAAATCTGAATCTGAAATCTGAATCTGAAATCTGAATCTGAATCTGAATCTGAGGTCTGAATTTGAAATCTGAATCTAAAGCTTAGTTCTTTTAGAAATGGGACACTTTCATTTGCTAATAGCTCGTTAACTAGTTATTGGATATTAAAAATTTTGACAGCATTTTGTTGCCTGTAAAAAGTACTATTCGACCTATTTTTTTCAAAATTTAAAATTTACGCGTTTTTGAGATATGTACGATGTAAGAGAAAAAGAAAAAAATAATTTTGCACAGTTTCCTTTAAAGTTCGTCATTATCAAATTGATAGCTGACAAAACCGTTGATTATTCAAAGAATTACTGAGTTTTTGTGGTGGATAAGTATGCAAACACTGTCAATAATGTCCACAAAGTTCAAATCAAGCATTGTAGTGAAGAAAATGATCGGCAACAACGGTTAAGGATCATCAGGGAAGTCAAGTCTCATACCAGCATTTTTAATTTTCAATAAACGAAAAACTAAGGGTAGACCGCTGAAATATCCAAAACAATTTTCTCCGATAAGCTGAAAGTGTTGCCTAGTGATGACTCATAGAAATCCAACCTCAAACAACCATTTTTTGATAGTTCCAAAGCTCTTAAGCTGTAAAACCGGTACCGAAAAAAAAACGTTCAAAAATGTGGTCAAAAATAATCAAATTTGTTCATTTCGAAACAACTGTATCCACTTAAATGCTTCCAGTTTCCAGTTTCCAGAGAAGTATTGGACCAAAAATTATCAGAAATTGAAGAAGGAGGGTGAAGCCACCTAAAATATAGATTTTACGAAGTATAAGTTGGAGAAACTGATCAATACCATGACTGAAAAAAGTGTGCGCCGGCCAATGGGAGATACCAAGAATAAAGTAGAAATTTCTTTAACAAAAAACGGTAAATATTTTTTTTCAAATTTTTTCATGAAATATCATAACATTACCTTCATTTTCTTCATAGAAAGTATTTGGTTCAAAAGAATGGTTTTTGAGATACAGGCATTCGTAACTGTCCCATTTCTAAAAGAACTAAGCTTTAATATCTATACCCCGAATCTGTTGCAAGACATCTGATCAGAAAGAGCCAACGTGTTCCTTTCATTTTAGGAAGTTGTTTCATATCTTATGCAAAAACTTCTGAAGAAGTACAGTTTACAACAAATTACTCCAATATCTTGTTCTCGTGAACCTGCATTTTTAGTCATAGTAAAATAAGCGCAATTAGCGCCTTTGAGTATTTTATCAGTAATTAAATATTTAAACAATTAAGGTAAAATGCTAATACGTGCACAATGTTCGAAATGGATTTGTTTTTTTTTGTGGTTTGTCAGCAAAACATCGAAATACTGCTATCTCTTCAAATAATCCCATAATCACAACAAATTGGCAGCATTTCATTTAATATCTCGGTTTCAATTAGAGTAGAACCCCGCTTATCCGAGGTAGTAAAAGTAGAAATTCAATGAAATTTGTATCAACGTTATGGTTTTGATAACGTGGGAGCTCAGAAACCGGAGTTTGGATAAACGGGGTTCTACTGTATATCGTTTCTCTTGGCTTTTCATCTCAATGTACTGTTTTCGGTGTAAATTGTAATGGCAGGGTGGCCTCTCAAAATCGATTTTTGATTTCCCGCATTTTTCCCGCATGGTCTCACGAAATTCCAGATTTTATTAAACAAAAACACCAAAAAAAAATCCGTCTTTTTCCCGCATTTCCCGAATGGGGTGCCACCCTGTAATGCTGTGGTAACCCTGTGCCAAAAGCACCATTTAGAATAAAAACTAAAACTCTATTGGCACCCGAAGCCATTTTCGAAAATATTCTATGCTATGCTTTGACTTACCTGATTCCTCGAATTCTCCTTTTATTCACTGCACAAAGTTAAATAAACTAGCAAAAAAATATAAAATTAAAATCAATACAAATTTCACGCACATCCGATCTTACCAACAATCGCTTATTAATGGTTGGCGTCAGGTACAGAGTTGCCAAGTGTCCTGATTTTCGAGGGACCGACCTAATGTTTTAACAACGCCCAAATTGTCCTGATTTAAAAAAAATGGTCTTCAAAATGTCCTGATTTAGGATTTTGATAATTAGAGGCGTCTTCAGTACCTGTATTTTGCCTTTGTTTATGCATTTCCATCAATTTGGTGATGGCTTGAACAAAATCTTGATTTTTTTTTTCGTGATGTTCTCAAACCACCTGGCACCACTGGTCTGGTATACGGAATGAACACTTTGAGGGAAAATGGATGAACTCTGAGATTCTGAATAGCTCACACTGAAACCAATGTTAACAATAAGGTTGGGTGAAAAATCACCCAAAACCACTACTAAAAACCCTAAAAACGCGAAAACACATAAACAATTTTTAATACAATAAATTATTAGCAGCACTGATATGATGACTACTCTCACCTGTGTCTGTAAGGTGATTATAAAAATAGTTGGTTGTAAAGGTCCGTTTTGTTAGAAAACATTCAAACTTAAAATACAATGACGTGCGCAGCTCCTCCTTTTGAATGTCGGATGAATTCAGAGGGAGACGGTAAAACATAAAATAAACTATTTCCATTTCAATTTTTACATTTTTTGTCAAACGTTGCATCGCTAGCTGATATTCTCACTTAACTAGAATTGGTGAAAGTGTTAAAATTTTTCAAATTTACTGTTAGTTTTTTTAATTAAACACTTTTTTTCAATTAAAACCAGATTACAATACAAATAAAATATGAAATTGATTTGGAAGAAGTGGGCCGCCAGGAATTGTTTTAAAATTTCGGGAGAAATCTGTTTCGAACTCTCCAAACTATCTGATAATCAAAGGATGAAACTGTTTCGAACCTGCTTGAAAATTTGACAGTTATTTTTACGAGCATTTTTTGTGTCCTGAGATTGTCCTAAATTCAATAATTTATAATATTTTTACTCTTTAATTGCTTAATTTTTTAATTCTTTAATTATTTAATTCTTTAACTCTTTAATTCTTTAATTCTTTAATTCTTCAATTCTTAATTTTTTTAATTATTTAAATCTTTAATTCTTTATTATCTAGAATTATTGAATTATTTAATTCTTGAATTCTTGAATTCTTGAACTGTTGAATTCTTGAAATCTTTAAATCTTTTATTCTTAAAAACAAAGAACAAAGGACGAAGAAAATAAGCTGACAAAAATTCAAACATACTTTAAATTTATTCAGATTTGGATTAAGAGTATTTTTTTTTTTTTTTCAAAAGTAGGTACATAAAACTGAATGGAAAAATTCATATGGTAGCGTTTATATCATTACAATAATTTATTTCACTTATAGAGCTGAACGACAAATAATCAAATTCAAAACATGGATGTGAGAGAAAGACTGATTTGATTTTTACACGTAAAATCCTTCTATCTTTTTTTCGTAAGAAATAATAATAATAATAATAATAATCAATAAACTATATCGAAAGCTATTATAAATATTTTATCAGGATATAAAGTAATGTGTACTTGCTCGAAGTTTAATATAACAGTTCATTCTGAAGAACGTACATATATGAGTAGTCATACAATCTTCAAACATTTAAGATGTTATTTTTATAATGTGTTGCTGTCAGTAATAATAATATATAGAGTACTAATACCACACTTTATTTTTCATTAGATTTTTATAAAATCCACTTCACAAATAAATTCACGTTTAGCATCATTGTGCGAGTAAAACTGACAGAAATTTTTAGCTCAGTGTAAGCTGTTCCTCTGTAAAATTCATTATACTGTTCATTTCAGGGGTGTCAGGTGTCCTGATTTTTCAGGATTTGTCCTGATTTTTGAGAGGCTGTCCTGATATTTCAAAAACGCTAGAATTGTCCTGATTTTTGAAAAATGACCTTTAAAATGTCCTGATTTGTCCTGATTTTTTTAAAAATATCTAAACTTTAAATAAATTTATTGTTAAATGGTGAGAAAATCAAACAAATCCATTATATAAAATTCTCTTGTAACGGTAGTACTACAAACACTACTCCTCCGAAATTACCCAACCGATTCAAATGAAATTATTTTTAGAATATTCTGTGGGCATGCGAATCGGTTTATATCGAATAAAAACAACAAAAAGTCGCATCAATTGTCCGTAATCATTAAATTTGTAATAAATTGAATCAAATTAAAGTCATGGCCTTCAATTTTTTCGAGATTTTCTTTACTTTGGGCGCCGGGCGGGCGGTTTGTTTTTCGTCTCCATGGTCGAGGCGTCGCAAGCAAACGTCGTGAGAGGATAGTAACTAGGTCATAGCATACTGATTAGTGGGAGCATTTGGGCGCTTATTTCTCAACCAATCATACTTTCAATGCACGTGGTGGCGATATGAAGCCTAGATGTGTTTTTTTTCTACTTGATTCCTAGCTTATTTGTACAGCACATATGAATAAATGGAGCTAAATGTTACCCAGATTGATATTTTGCCGATCGAATCAAAACCATTTAAACGATTTGTTTTGATTTCGTGTTAATTGAAGCAGCAATTTTTATCTAAAAAATATGAATTTAATTCTGATGCATAAGATATAACGGTATTAATCTTCGCGGAATTTTGAATAAAAAAGAAAGTGAAATGATTTACGTACAATTGTATAATTTTTATGCTTAGAAGGTTAGTTTTGATTTATACCGAAAACAGTAAAATGAAAAAGATGTATTCAACAGAAAAGATCTAAAACATTTTTTAAACATGTACAAATGTACTTAACTGAAGACGTATCAAGCGTCTTTAAATTTGAAGAACAACAACAAAAGCCATTGAAAATGAACAGACATAAACTGAAGAAGAGCCTGTCCTTTAATGTGAATATAAATCAACTCTTCATCTATAAATTGATGGGTCCAAATTAACAATCTGACCAAATAAACTCAACTTTTTTTTAAATCATTCACCAAAAAACTGTTTACACATTAACTGTTTGTTTACACACAATTTAAGTACATACTTAATATAAAAAGTGTGTTTTGTTTTACATATTTTGTGTACATTAAAGAGACTTTTGATCCACTTTTCTGTTGAAAAGTTTTTTTTTGTGATTGATATTCCGGTGGCAGCAGAATTTTTTCGATATGTTTTTAATATGACCTGAAAGTGTCAAAAATAATTATAATTACTGCCATTTGACAGGGTGAAACAAATGCAAACGCGCCTTTAGCCATGAAATATCTACCATTTGAGATTTTTTTTAGAGAATATAAAAGTTGAACTGTGGTAATATCCGTTTGCGCTTGCCTCGATGATTCTTTATTGAAAAAAAAAAACATCCAAAAGACATTAAATTTTGTATGGTTTTGAGAGATGTTTACATGAAAATATCCAGAAAATAAAATGAACTCATGAAACCATCGTAGCCTGAACAGATTATTTCATTTTGTTCTGTTTAATATAAGAAAAATCTGCTTTTTAATTAAATGTTATTGAATGTTGAAAATATTACATAAACCTAAATAAATACGCAACATACCACCAACAAGGTTCAAGAAATTTTTAAATCAGAACATCGCAATGCTTCAATTAGAAACTCTTGATAAAAATGGGTTAAATTAGCTCATATGCCTTTTAAGATAAAGTAGAAAAAATGCTGTGATTCGGTTGAATAACAAAAAAAATCTTTTAAACATATTCTTTCCTCCTTTCAAAACCAATCGTTTCCTCGATTCATTGGGTTAAAGTTCAAGGGAATTAAATTTGCATTTTTTGATTGCATGAATGTTAAAAAGTTATTTTCAGTATAAAAAATTGCTAGATTTCATGCCATGACAAGTGCTCTTTGGAAACTGATTTGAGTAAACGGAAGGAGGGAAATGTAAAAAAAAACTAGGACAGTGAGACGATTAAAAACTCAATATTTAATGCTATTTTTAAGTTAATCAGCGACATATAAATGGAAAATGGACACAAAGTTTGACATGGTAAGACGAAGTTAACCGGGTCTGCTAGTCTTCTATAAAATAGTTAAACCACAGAGTTTCTGTGGTTAAACTAATTTAACCGATGATAATATTTGGTTCAAATGATATTTAAATAGTGTTTTTCGTTGTTAACTCCAGGACATAGAAAGTTCTTCTCGCTGTAGTTGCATAACTTTAGGCGTCTTCAGCACCTGAATTTCGCCTTTAGTCATGCAATCTAAGCAGAGCTGCATGTTATTTTCATCAATTTAGTGGTGTCCTGATAAATCCTGATTTTTATCATTGCGGTGTCCTGATTTTTATCAAAGCCATTTGGCACCCCTGGTTCATTTTCCGCTTCGCTGCAAAATGAATCCGAAGCAGCGCCGCCTCGGATTTATTTCGCAGCGAAGCGGAGAATGAACTTAAAAATCACTAGGGTGAAGCTTTCAAACGAATTCTATCAGACAAACTTGTATGCAAAAAAAAGTTGTGTCCAATATTTTCAAGGGATACAACACTATGATTTCAAAAAACAAAATTTTGGGAAACTGTGGGACTAGCCTTGAGAATGCTCATTTCCGACCAAATGTCAGTATACATTACTCAAAAAATGCACACAACAAAGTAAAATACAATGATTTCCTAAAATGCATTTATGCGAAAGATCATTGGATAAAAGAAAATTATGTTGTTTTATGTATCCGAATATACGTTTTGTTGCTGGGACTATCAGCAACATACAGTATCAGTGCTTCGGTGATGCAATGCCATTTTTTGAACAAAGTTTTTCTTCAAAGTTAAATATGTTGAAAAATGCAAAAATTGACATGTACTTACTTAAGTGGAAATTCCGGGAAATTCCAAGCAAAGCGGGAAATTCTGAGTACTACGTTTTGTTGCTGGGACTATCAGCAACATACAGTATCAGTGCTTCGGTGATGCAATGCCATTTTTTGAACAAAGTTTTTCTTCAAAGTTAAATATGTTGAAAAATCAAAATATCGACATGTACTTACTTAAGTGGAAATTCCGGGAAATTCCAAGCAAAGCGGGAAATTCTGAGTACTACGTTTTGTTGCTGGGACTATCAGCAACATACAGTATCAGTGCTTCGGTGATGCAATGCCATTTTTTGAACAAAGTTTTTCTTCAAAGTTAAATATGTTGAAAAATCAAAATATCGACATGTACTTACTTAAGTGGAAATTCCGGGAAATTCCAAGCAAAGCGGGAAATTCTGAGTACTACGTTTTGTTGCTGGGACTATCAGCAACATACAGTATCAGTGCTTCGGTGATGCAATGCCATTTTTTGAACAAAGTTTTTCTTCAAAGTTAAATATGTTGAAAAATCAAAATATCGACATGTACTTACTTAAGTGGAAATTCCGGGAAATTCCAAGCACAGCGGGAAATTCTGAGTACTACGTTTTGTTGCTGGGACTATCAGCAACATACAGTATCAGTGCTTCGGTGATGCAATGCCATTTTTTGAACAAAGTTTTTCTTCAAAGTTAAATATGTTGAAAAATCAAAATATCGACATGTACTTACTTAAGTGGAAATTCCGGGAAATTCCAAGCAAAGCGGGAAATTCTGAGTACTACGTTTTGTTGCTGGGACTATCAGCAACATACAGTATCAGTGCTTCGGTGATGCAATGCCATTTTTTGAACAAAGTTTTTCTTCAAAGTTAAATATGTTGAAAAATCAAAATATCGACATGTACTTACTTAAGTGGAAATTCCGGGAAATTCCAAGCACAGCGGGAAATTCTGAGTACTACGTTTTGTTGCTGGGACTATCAGCAACATACAGTATCAGTGCTTCGGTGATGCAATGCCATTTTTTGAACAAAGTTTTTCTTCAAAGTTAAATATGTTGAAAAATCAAAATATCGACATGTACTTACTTAAGTGGAAATTCCGGGAAATTCCAAGCACAGCGGGAAATTCTGAGTACTACGTTTTGTTGCTGGGACTATCAGCAACATACAGTATCAGTGCTTCGGTGATGCAATGCCATTTTTTGAACAAAGTTTTTCTTCAAAGTTAAATATGTTGAAAAATCAAAATATCGACATGTACTTACTTAAGTGGAAATTCCGGGAAATTCCAAGCACAGCGGGAAATTCTGAGTACTACGTTTTGTTGCTGGGACTATCAGCAACATACAGTATCAGTGCTTCGGTGATGCAATGCCATTTTTTGAACAAAGTTTTTCTTCAAAGTTAAATATGTTGAAAAATGCAAAAATTGACATGTACTTACTGAAGTGGAAATTCCGGGAAATTCCAAGCAAAACGGGAAATTCTGAGTACTACGTTTTGTTGCTGGGACTATCAGCAACATACAGTATCAGTGCTTCGGTGATGCAATGCCATTTTTTGAACAAAGTTTTTCTTCAAAGTTAAATATGTTGAAAAATCAAAATATCGACATGTACTTACTTAAGTGGAAATTCCGGGAAATTCCAAGCAAAGCGGGAAATTCAGAGTACTACGTTTTGTTGCTGGGACTATCAGCAACATACAGTATCAGTGCTTCGGTGATGCAATGCCATTTTTTGAACAAAGTTTTTCTTCAAAGTTAAATATGTTGAAAAATGCAAAAATTGACATGTACTTACTTAAGTGGAAATTCCGGGAAATTCCAAGCAAAGCGGGAAATTCTGAGTACTACGTTTTGTTGCTGGGACTATCAGCAACATACAGTATCAGTGCTTCGGTGATGCAATGCCATTTTTTGAACAAAGTTTTTCTTCAAAGTTAAATATGTTGAAAAATGCAAAAATTGACATGTACTTACTTAAGTGGAAATTCCGGGAAATTCCAAGCAAAGCGGGAAATTCTGAGTACTACGTTTTGTTGCTGGGACTATCAACAACATACAGTATCAGTGCTTCGGTGATGCAATGCCATTTTTTGAACAAAGTTTTTCTTCAAAGTTAAATATGTTGAAAAATGCAAAAATTGACATGTACTTACTTAAGTGGAAATTCCGGGAAATTCCAAGCAAAGCGGGAAATTCTGAGTACTACGTTTTGTTGCTGGGACTATCAGCAACATACAGTATCAGTGCTTCGGTGATGCAATGCCATTTTTTGAACAAAGTTTTTCTTCAAAGTTAAATATGTTGAAAAATCAAAATATCGACATGTACTTACTTAAGTGGAAATTCCGGGAAATTCCAAGCAAAGCGGGAAATTCTGAGTACTACGTTTTGTTGCTGGGACTATCAGCAACATACAGTATCAGTGCTTCGGTGATGCAATGCCATTTTTTGAACAAAGTTTTTCTTCAAAGTTAAATATGTTGAAAAATCAAAATATCGACATGTACTTACTTAAGTGGAAATTCCGGGAAATTCCAAGCAAAGCGGGAAATTCTGAGTACTACGTTTTGTTGCTGGGACTATCAGCAACATACAGTATCAGTGCTTCGGTGATGCAATGCCATTTTTTGAACAAAGTTTTTCTTCAAAGTTAAATATGTTGAAAAATCAAAATATCGACATGTACTTACTTAAGTGGAAATTCCGGGAAATTCCAAGCACAGCGGGAAATTCTGAGTACTACGTTTTGTTGCTGGGACTATCAGCAACATACAGTATCAGTGCTTCGGTGATGCAATGCCATTTTTTGAACAAAGTTTTTCTTCAAAGTTAAATATGTTGAAAAATCAAAATATCGACATGTACTTACTTAAGTGGAAATTCCGGGAAATTCCAAGCAAAGCGGGAAATTCTGAGTACTACGTTTTGTTGCTGGGACTATCAGCAACATACAGTATCAGTGCTTCGGTGATGCAATGCCATTTTTTGAACAAAGTTTTTCTTCAAAGTTAAATATGTTGAAAAATCAAAATATCGACATGTACTTACTTAAGTGGAAATTCCGGGAAATTCCAAGCAAAGCGGGAAATTCTGAGTACTACGTTTTGTTGCTGGGACTATCAGCAACATACAGTATCAGTGCTTCGGTGATGCAATGCCATTTTTTGAACAAAGTTTTTCTTCAAAGTTAAATATGTTGAAAAATCAAAATATCGACATGTACTTACTTAAGTGGAAATTCCGGGAAATTCCAAGCACAGCGGGAAATTCTGAGTACTACGTTTTGTTGCTGGGACTATCAGCAACATACAGTATCAGTGCTTCGGTGATGCAATGCCATTTTTTGAACAAAGTTTTTCTTCAAAGTTAAATATGTTGAAAAATGCAAAAATTGACATGTACTTACTTAAGTGGAAATTCCGGGAAATTCCAAGCACAGCGGGAAATTCTGAGTACTAAGTTTTGTTGCTGGGACTATCAGCAACATACAGTATCAGTGCTTCGGTGATGCAATGCCATTTTTTGAACAAAGTTTTTCTTCAAAGTTAAATATGTTGAAAAATCAAAATATCGACATGTACTTACTTAAGTGGAAATTCCGGGAAATTCCAAGCAAAGCGGGAAATTCTGAGTACTACGTTTTGTTGCTGGGACTATCAGCAACATACAGTATCAGTGCTTCGGTGATGCAATGCCAGTTTTTGAACAAAGTTTTTCTTCAAAGTTAAATATGTTGAAAAATGCAAAAATTGACATGTACTTACTTAAGTGGAAATTCCGGGAAATTCCAAGCACAGCAGGAAATTCTGAGTACTACGTTTTGTTGCTGGGACTATCAGCAACATACAGTATCAGTGCTTCGGTGATGCAATGCCATTTTTTGAACAAAGTTTTTCTTCAAAGTTAAATATGTTGAAAAATGCAAAAATTGACATGTACTTACTTAAGTGGAAATTCCGGGAAATTCCAAGCAAAGCGGGAAATTCTGAGTACTACGTTTTGTTGCTGGGACTATCAGCAACATACAGTATCAGTGCTTCGGTGATGCAATGCCATTTTTTGAACAAAGTTTTTCTTCAAAGTTAAATATGTTGAAAAATCAAAATATCGACATGTACTTACTTAAGTGGAAATTCCGGGAAATTCCAAGCACAGCGGGAAATTCTGAGTACTACGTTTTGTTGCTGGGACTATCAGCAACATACAGTATCAGTGCTTCGGTGATGAAATGCCATTTTTTGAACAAAGTTTTTCTTCAAAGTTAAATATGTTGAAAAATGCAAAAATTGACATGTACTTACTTAAGTGGAAATTCCGGGAAATTCCAAGCACAGCGGGAAATTCTGAGTACTACGTTTTGTTGCTGGGACTATCAGCAACATACAGTATCAGTGCTTCGGTGATGCAATGCCATTTTTTGGACAAAGTTTTTCTTCAAAGTTAAATATGTTGAAAAATCAAAATATCGACATGTACTTACTTAAGTGGAAATTCCGGGAAATTCCAAGCAAAGCGGGAAATTCTGAGTACTACGTTTTGTTGCTGGGACTATCAGCAACATACAGTATCAGTGCTTCGGTGATGCAATGCCATTTTTTGAACAAAGTTTTTCTTCAAAGTTAAATATGTTGAAAAATCAAAATATCGACATGTACTTACTTAAGTGGAAATTCCGGGAAATTCCAAGCAAAGCGGGAAATTCTGAGTACTACGTTTTGTTGCTGGGACTATCAGCAACATACAGTATCAGTGCTTCGGTGATGCAATGCCATTTTTTGAACAAAGTTTTTCTTCAAAGTTAAATATGTTGAAAAATCAAAATATCGACATGTACTTACTTAAGTGGAAATTCCGGGAAATTCCAAGCACAGCGGGAAATTCTGAGTACTACGTTTTGTTGCTGGGACTATCAGCAACATACAGTATCAGTGCTTCGGTGATGCAATGCCATTTTTTGAACAAAGTTTTTCTTCAAAGTTAAATATGTTGAAAAATGCAAAAATTGACATGTACTTACTTAAGTGGAAATTCCGGGAAATTCCAAGCACAGCGGGAAATTCTGAGTACTACGTTTTGTTGCTGGGACTATCAGCAACATACAGTATCAGTGCTTCGGTGATGCAATGCCATTTTTTGAACAAAGTTTTTCTTCAAAGTTAAATATGTTGAAAAATGCAAAAATTGACATGTACTTACTTAAGTGGAAATTCCGGGAAATTCCAAGCAAAGCGGGAAATTCTGAGTACTACGTTTTGTTGCTGGGACTATCAGCAACATACAGTATCAGTGCTTCGGTGATGCAATGCCATTTTTTGAACAAAGTTTTTCTTCAAAGTTAAATATGTTGAAAAATGCAAAAATTGACATGTACTTACTTAAGTGGAAATTCCGGGAAATTCCAAGCAAAGCGGGAAATTCTGAGTACTACGTTTTGTTGCTGGGACTATCAGCAACATACAGTATCAGTGCTTCGGTGATGCAATGCCATTTTTTGAACAAAGTTTTTCTTCAAAGTTAAATATGTTGAAAAATCAAAATATCGACATGTACTTACTTAAGTGGAAATTCCGGGAAATTCCAAGCAAAGCGGGAAATTCTGAGTACTACGTTTTGTTGCTGGGACTATCAGTAACATACAGTATCAGTGCTTCGGTGATGCAATGCCATTTTTTGAATAAACTTTTTCTTTAAATTTCAGTATGTATATTTTTTAAAAATACAGTTTTAATGGAAATTATAAGAGGTGCCACGTATTTTTTTGTGATGCCTTATTTTTCAGTTTACTTCCAACTTTGTCTGGTTAGTAAACAGTCCATGATATACTTTTCAGCTTAATTTATGTTTTAAAACTTATTTTTTTGAAATTTTCACAACCGCCAGTTTAAAAAAAATTCACCCAAGAGTTCATCATGTTCATTCTTGCATGCAAGTTTAGCCTACGCCGTGCTGCCAAAACCGGAAAAATGAGTGAGTACTTGCGCTCTCTCTGCTTGCGCATTTAACACAGGTATGAAAATAGTCCTATTTGCCGCTGGTAGTGTTCGTGATATTATGCATGCTGGTTTTTTCACCAACATTTTTCAGTTTTGGGAAAATCAACCTGAAAAAATTAATTGTGGCTGCCCGGTTTTCGTACCGAGATTTTTAAGGTTAATTTTCCCGTCTCATCTGTATAGAGTTGTTTTTGACATTTCTTACGCACACTGGCTGAGCGTGTACAGACGACTATACAGATATAAGCACAGGACCACGTGCTTGCGCCAGATCGAAACGCCTAGAACCATCTAGGCGCGTCGTGCGTAATCTTGTTTTCAGCGAGAGCAGCCTCCTCTCTCTTGGCGCAGTACCCTCGCGTCTGTGAGGCACTCTTCTCATCTCGAGAGTGCTCCGGGCGTCGTTGTTGGACATCGGCGTCGCGTGTTGGGAATCACTCGCTGCTGGAAGTCTGGAAGCTTTCGCAACGAACTTGGTGCACGCAGAGAAAACTTGGATTTTGATACAAAACAAAACTGACTTTGATTCAAAACATTCAGTTTTTTTAATCAAACTCCTGTTTTCTTTGAATCAATGAATTATCGTTCTGATTCAAATGAATAATTTTTGAAAGAAAGAATTAATTTTTTGAACTGAATAATTTTGGACTTTGATTTTAAACAGATTCTTTGATTCAAAAGAAATTTGTTCAATTGCACATTTCGTTTATAACAAAGTAAATTTTCTTTTAACCAAAGAAAATTGTTTCCAACAGAAAGGAATAATTTCTTTAAATTAAAATTTTAAACTTAGAAGATATTTTAGATTGAGCAAAAACCGAATTTCGAATAAAGTTTGTCCAGTTGTGTTGAAAATCAAAACTAGTAAATCAGAGATATAGCTTTAGGAGGATTCAGGATGAAGAATGGTAAGTGTGTGTTAATCCATTAATCAAAAAGTGAATGTTTAAGATTTTACATAAACTTTTGCATTACAGGACCACGGCAGATTCCGCCCCAAATCCAGCGGTCTGATTATCTTCGGCCCGATCTTCAGCGGTTATCACCAGTTGGATGACCACTAAAGCTAGCAACCGGAGCTGCTTCCGGAAGTCTATTGAGCGGCCCAAGAAGAATGCCCTCAGGCCAAAATTAGGACCAAAATTATAGTAAACCAGTGTTAGTGTAAATTTTGTGAATAAAAAAGAATTTAAAAAGTAAATTCTTTCTTTTTATTATTCAAAATTCCTAATAGGAACTTCGGGACAACAGAAAATATTTCTTCCAATTGGAATAAAAGGAAAATGGCCATTCGTATCGCATCACTCGGAGAATTCAGTCGCGTTTTCAAGTGTCCCGATCTTCGCGAACTGCTGGAAGTGGTGTGATCCCGTCCAGTGAATCCGGGTATTTGTGCCGATCGGACGGTAAAAACGGTGTTTTGTGCCGCGACAATAGTTTCCTGCCAAAGGCTGGTTAATTTGATTGGCCCCAGCTCGCAGAAGGGCCGATCGATCGCCACGAGGTCCGCCGCCATTGTTTGGCGAACCATCATAATCAATCATCATCATCATCCATCATCATCATCGAGGCCGAGTCGAGACGAGGAGGCTATCTTCAACCAACGAGGAAGGGCCGACGCTCGTTTGGTTGGGTTCTTCGGTTATCGTCATCCTTGAAGACCAACGGAGAACCACGTGGTTGGAGCAGTCTATATACACTGTAAAAAATATAGTTCCAAAAAGTGCTAGAATAATTTGTAAGTTCTTTTTTATTTCTTTTTTCACTTTTTCTTTTTCTATCATATTTCCCTTTATATATATTTCGATAATTTTGTGCTTCGCTTATATTTTCAACACGGAGGGCATTCGTTTTCCCGTTGAAAAATATGAGCGAAGGCGGGGGGTTATACCCTCCAACTGGGGATGATGCGAATATCACCTATGAAGATGAGGAGCATCTGGAGGAATCAGCTGATGCTGGCCCTTCAGATGCAAATCGTTCTCGGATGGATGACAATGTCGGATCATCCCCAGTGGAGAGTAGAGTCACCCGGCTCCGAAAATATGCTGAAGGCTCATCTTCCTCTGGGCCATGGGTGGTTTTCATCCGGCCCAAAAAGAACGGTAAACCTCTGAATGTGGTACAGATCACCAAAGATCTGGCGAGGTGGACCTCGGTAACCAGCGTTACAAAATTACGTGCGAACAAGCTGCGCGTTGTTGTGGCTAACTCGAAAGCTGCAAACGAGATTGTGGCTAGCAATTTTCTAATTCTAGAGTATCACGTTTACATCCCGTCTCGAGACGTAGAGATTGAGGGCGTGATCACAGAAATGAGTCTGGATGCGAAGTACGTTAAATCCAACGGCGTTGGTAAGTTCAAGAGCCTCGATTCGACTTCGGTCGAAATCGTGGATTGCCGTCAACTCAATACTGCCAACGTCGTAAATGGAGTTACAAAGTACTCGCCTTCAGCTTCATTTCGTGTGACCTTCGCGGGTACCGCCCTCCCTCACTACGTCTTGATTGACGGAGTTTTAAGGCTTCCTGTGCGACTCTTCGTGCCTCGACCCATGCATTGTAAAAATTGCATCAAGTTGGGGCACACAGCGTCGCATTGTTGCAATAAGCCACGCTGTCCCCAATGCGGAGAGAATCATGGGGCTGGAGCATGCTCAGCAATAGAGCAGAAATGTGTTTATTGCGGGGGCTCACCCCATGAAATCTCTTCGTGCGAGGCATTCAAGAGTTGCTGGGATAAACAGAAGCGCTCTTTAAAGGAACGATCGAGACGTTCTTATGCCTCTATCTTAAAGAGCGCTTCTCCACTGGCCCAACCTCATTCAAGTAACATCTTTTCTGTGTTGCCAGTTGACAACGAAGAAACAACGGATGAGTAAAACCCTTTTGTTTTCGTTGCGAACTCCCGGAAACGTGCTAAAACAACTCTCAAGACACCCAAAATACCCAAGAAAATCCCTACAATGAGCCCTCCAATCAGTGTCCCTAAAAAGCCGAATGCTGCAGAACAACAAAAACAAAATCCTCCTGGATTCCGTACGATTTTTTCACCACAGAATGATGCAACACCAGCAGGGACCTCAAAGGCCCCTTTGACGAATGCAGTTTTTTCAGAATCAACTTCCCAGCCAGGATTGTTTAAGTTGACTGACATTCTGAATGGAATTTTTTCGTTTTTCAACGTTTCTGAATCCATCAAAAGCATTGTAACAACAATGCTTCCTGTAGTAAAGACATTTTTGAAGCAATTGATGCAAACTTGGCCCCTCATTTCAATGTTTATCTCTCTCGATGGCTAATTTACGCCCAGAGGTCGGGGATATCACTGTTATACAGTGGAATTGTCGTAGTTTAGTTCCTAAACTGGATCCGTTCAAATTTCTTCTTTATGAAACTAGTTGCGATATTTTTGCCCTTTCAGAAACATGGCTTTCTTCTCAATCAAACATCTCATTCCACGATTTTAACATTATCCGTTTGGATCGCAACGATTCTTATGGAGGGGTGCTTTTGGGGATCAATAAGCGCCACTCCTTTTACAGAATCCACCTCCCTTTATCAGGAGGAATTGAAGCTGTTGCATGTCATATAACTATAAGAGGTAAGGACTTATGCGTTGTCAGTTTGTACTGGCCTCATAGAGTTGCAGTGGATCGAAATCACCTAGAGGACCTGTGCTCAGTGCTTCCTGAGCCAAGGTTGATCCTGGGCGACTTCAATTCACATGGAACTGTCTGGGGAGAACAAACTGACGATTGTCGTTCTACTCTTATTTATGACATTTGTGACAGTTTCAATTTAACAATTTTGAACACGGGTGAAAAAACACGGGTACCTAAACCCCCTGCAAGACCAAGTGCAATTGACCTCTCACTCTGCTCAAATTCACTATCATTGGATTGCCAGTGGAAGGTAATCCCTGATCCCAATGGTAGTGATCACTTGCCAATCAAAATTACAATCACCAATGGGGCCAGCACTTCAAATTCAACAAATATGGCATATGACCTTACAAGACACATCGATTGGAAAAAGTACTCGGACGAAATAACAGATGCCATTAATTCTATGAATGTTTTACCTCCTTTGGAGGAGTATCACTTTCTTTCTCGTTTGATCCATGAAAGTGCACTTTGCGCTCAAAAAAAACCCATCCCAGATTCATCTGTTCTTCGAAGGCCCCCAAATCCATGGTGGGACCAGCAGTGTTCCAAGCTTTATAAGGACAAATCAAAAGCATTCAAAGATTTTCGAAAACATGGAACCCTCGTCCTTTTTGAATCATATGTTTCCCTTGAAAATCAGTTCAAAAAATTGATCAAAGGGAAGAAAAAGGCGTATTGGAGGAATTTTGTGGGTGGTTTATCACGGGAAACATCCTTGAGTACCTTATGGAAAGTGGCACGAAGCATGCGCAATCGATCATCTACAAATGAAAGTGAAGAAAACACACATAGATGGATATTAAACTTTGCACGGAAAGTCTGCCCAGATTCTACACCTGTACAAAAAATAATCCGGAACGTGCCTCCTGATAGGTGTGGTCTGGATTCCACCTTTTCGATGGTCGAATTTTCACTTGCCCTCCTCTCTTGCAACAATTCAGCTCCGGGAATTGATAAAATCAAATTTAACTTGTTGAAAAACCTTCCGGACGCCGCCAAGTTTCGCTTGTTAAATTTATTTAATCAATTCTTGGAGAACAACATTGTTCCCCAAGAGTGGAGAGAAGTGAGAGTTATCGCTATCCAAAAGCCCGGAAAACCAGCGTCCGATGCGAATTCGTACCGTCCAATAGCGATGTTGTCTTGTATACGCAAGTTGATGGAGAAAATGATTTTGTTTCGTTTGGATAAATGGGTAGAAGCAAATGGTCTCCTTTCAGATACTCAATTTGGGTTCCGAAGGGGCAAAGGGACAAACGATTGTCTTGCTTTGCTATCTTCAGAGATACAAATGGCGTACGCAAAACGTGAGCAAATGGCTTCAGTGTTTCTAGACATAAAGGGAGCTTTTGATGCAGTTTCAATAGAGGTGTTGTCAGACAAATTGCACTCCCGGGGTCTGCCTCCTCTATTGAACAACATCTTATACAGCTTGCTTTGTGAGAAACATCTGAACTTTGCTCACGGAGATATTGCAATTAGAAGAACCTCCTACATGGGCCTCCCACAGGGTTCATGTTTGAGTCCACTTTTGTACAACTTTTACGTAAATGACATCGACAGTTGTCTCTCTGAAGGCTGCACTCTAAGACAACTTGCAGATGACGGCGTGGTGTCTGTCACAGGTTCTACTGAGTCTCATCTGCTCAGACCTTTACAAGATACTTTAAACAGATTGTCATCCTGGGCTTTGGGGCTTGGGATTGAGTTTTCTCCTCAGAAAACGGAGATGGTTGTTTTCTCTAAGAAACGTAGACCTGCTCAACCTAAGCTTCAACTTCTAGGCCGAACGATCACTCAATCGAGGTGTTTTAAGTATCTTGGGGTTTGGTTTGATTCCAAGTGTACTTGGAGAGCCCACATTGAGTATCTGAAAGGAAAATGCCAACAAAGAATGAATTTTCTCCGATCAATCACTGGCACCTGGTGGGGAGCCCATCCAGAAGATCTTTTAAAATTGTATCGAACAACTATTCTCTCAGTGATGGAATATGGTAGCTTCTGTTTCCAGTCAGCTGCCAAAACTCACCTCCTCAAACTCGAGCGTATCCAATACCGTTGTCTTCGCATCGCTTTGGGCTGTATGCCCTCAACGCACAACATGAGTCTTGAAGTTTTGGCAGGAATACTCCCTTTGAAAGATCGATTCAATCTACTATCACTTCGGTTCCTCATCAGGTGTGAGGTCATGAACCCACTGGTGATTGTAAATTTTGACAGGCTACTTGAGCAAAATTTTCAAACCAGGTTTATGTCTATATACCATGTCCTCATGTCAATGCAGGTAAACCCTTCTTCATTCTCTCCAACTCGTGTTTGTAGCCCAGACTACGATCATTCTTCTGTCCAGTTTGATTTGTCTATGCAGCAGGAAATTTGTGGAATCCCGGTCCCTCATCGCTCCCTTCTGATTCCAAGAATTTTCGAAGCTAAATATAGACACGTCGATGCTGATAAAATGTACTTTACTGATGGATCACTTATAGAGGAATCAACAGGATTTGGAGTGTTCAACGAAATATCTAGCGCCTCTTACAGCCTCGAGTCACCATGCTCTGTGTATATAGCAGAGTTAGCAGCTATTCATTGTGCTTTGGACAGTATCGCTTCAAGGCCAGTTGGGCACTACTTTATCGTAACGGATAGTCTGAGTTCTGTTCAAGCAATCCACTCAATAAAACCGGGAAAGCACTCGCCATACTTCTTCGAGAAGATACGGGATAGTTTGAGTGCTTTATCAAAACGTCGCTTTATCATCACCTTTGTTTGGGTTCCCTCTCATTGCTCGATAGAGGGTAATGAGAAGGCAGACTCTCTGGCAAAGGTGGGGGCGATGGAAGGCGACACGTACCAGCGTGAAATTGCCTTCAACGAATTTTACTTTTTAGTTCGAAGAAACTCTCTTGTCAACTGGCAGCGCAAATGGGACGAGGATGAGTTGGGTCGGTGGCTGCACTCGATTATCCCAAGGGTAAGCCTTAAACCATGGTTTAATAGATTGGACCTGAGTCGAGATTTTATTCGTATATTTTCCCGTCTCATGTCCAATCATTATTCCTTAGACGCGGTACTCTATCGTTTGAATATTGCTAGCAGCAATTTGTGTAGTTGCGGCCAAGGTTACCATGACATCGAGCATATTGTTTGGTCGTGCGAGGTCCATCTTGTCGCCAGAACGAATTTCATAGACTCCCTTCGGGCCCGAGGAAAACCACCCTATGTTCCAGTGAGAGATGTGCTGGGGGTGAGAGACTTGGACTACATGTTCGAAATATATCTTTTCCTAAAAGCTATTGATCTTCGTCTATAATTTCTTCTTATTTTCATATTTCCCTATCTATCTTCTTTTTTCTTTTAAAGTGAACTAGATATAAGCACACAATTGTTATCAAACAAAACGAGTTTGGCTCCTTAAAGCCTAAAGGTATGAGCCGTTTCAAATAAAGAATTTACAAAAAAAAAAAAAAGGAAAATGGTTCAATGAACTAATCCTTTTAAATCTAAATCTAAATTATATTGTAGCAAACGAGAACAACTTTGCATCAAATGGAACTGTTTTTTGTTTCAAAGCATTAATATTTTGATTCAAAGATTTTTCAAAAGAAAAATTCTTTGAAACAAAGAAAAATGCCTTTGAATCAAAGGAATTTTTATTTATCCCAAAATCAAAGGAAAAAATCCTTTGTTTTTGCGGCACTTTCCTTTGAAATAAAAAATCTTTTCGCTGCGTGTGTATACTGTACCCAAGCAACCAAAAGTCGCGTTTTTACTTAACTCCGAACTCCGAAGTTCACATTTGGCTGAAAAAATGTATTACGGGAACTTCAGGTGACTCTTGTCGCGTAAAAGCTACTCAGGAACTTCCATCGCCCTTTGAAAGGTTAAACTATCGATAACGGAATTTCTAAGCGCTTTTAATGGAACTTCTTTCAAGAAGGTCGATAACGTTCGCGTAACATTCCAAAACGCACCATTAAGATACTTGAAAGTGTTTTAAAGAACCTATATGGGAAATCTAAGCGACATGTCAAAAATGTTTTTCAAGAAGGTCGATAACGTTCGCGTAACATTCTAAAGCGCACCATTAAGATACTTGAAGGTGTTTTAAAGAACCTATATGGGAATTCTAAGCGACATGTCAAAAATGTCTGTCAATTTCTTGTCATGGTATTTGTTTTGTTTATATCTCTACTGATATTTACAAATGGAATTCAAGATTTTTTCGAATTTTTCTTATAAATGTTAAATAAGATATTCGAATAAATTTTGTTATGATTCATATTGTGTACTGAAAGTCCTTTGAACGAAATAAGGTACCTTCTATTGACCAACCCACTCAATCATCTCAAATGACATTAAGTTTAAATACTAATCATTACAGTGGCAATCAGCTATTGCTGGATTGGTCGAGAGGCTGGTGAGTTTCATTGCAACCTAGAGAGCAGCGGTTCAATTCTCTGGGCGTGTAAGAGCAAACGCACCAATAAGTGAGTATACGCGGCCCGGTTTTGCTCATTTCAGCGGACCGGTTTTAGGATACACACTCTTTCGCGCACCAGTTGGGTGAGCATCGCGGCGAGTTTTAATTGTTACACTGAAAAAAGAGAATTGAAAAAAAATGTTCATATAAATGAATTCAAAGCAGTAGTTATTTATTCATTCGAAAATAATTATTTTTTTCAATTGTATTCAAATATTACACTGTGTTGAATTCTATGCATTGAAGTTTTTATTTAATTTTAAGGCTTTAGTAAACAATTGCCTGATAAATTCTTAAATTAGATTCCGACGAACAAGTTCTGATATATGTATATTTTTAGAGATTGTACAATATCGTACGTGAAATATTCATGAAATTTAACCTTATATTGATACTCAATTTGGACCTTAGTGATGAAAGTTTCAAAAAAACCTTATAACGATATACGTTCACAAATGGTTATAGCACTTATAAACTGTTTAGGAAAGCTTCTGATCTAAACTGTTAAGAGATCTTTAAGAGCAAACGCACCAATAAGTGAGTATACGCGGCCCGGTTTTGCTCATTTCAGCGGACCGGTTTTGGGATACACCCCAAGCAACCAGAATTCCCTTAAAACGTGCTCATAGAAGCTTAATCAGCCCTTTTCCATGTTCCTAGAGAATTCTATACAGCCCAAAATTTAAGTTCTTAAAGCTACTTTAAAGTTCGTTAAAGAAGCTGTAGAGAATGCTAATCAGCCCTTAAGGGAATGTCTAAAAACTTCTACGCGCTGAAAAAAAAATCGGTTTGACAGATTGCTCTGACAACCAGATGATTGACCGGTCTAGCTTGGTTTAACTCATTGATTTATGTTTTAACATTATTTTTATTACAAAGAAACTGCTATTCGACTAAGGAATCGAACCACTGCTCTCTTACATGAAACGAAACTCCGCTAACCCCCTGACCAAACCAGCGTAACATTTAGAGGTTGTTTAAAGTGGTATTTAAACAAAATGTTTTTTTTTTTGAATATTTTTACTCGATTAGAATTAGAGTTTCAATTTTGGAAATGAATTGTAGAATAAATAAAATACACAAGCATATTCGTCATAAAATATTATTTATCATAACTACTCAACACACATACGCGAGAGATTATCTTTTTACCGAAAACAGCAGGAGCTTCCGGCTGGGTGTGGGTATTATCTGAAACACTGGCGTTGATCTGATAGAACGAATGCTATGCGTCGTTCCTGGTTTGATGTTGTATTTACCGAAGGGTGGACACCGGTCTTGGATGGAACGGTATATAATTTTTCGGCTCTGCTTCTATCCGTCACAGTATTTGCTAAATCCGGCCGGAACCAGCCCCATTCGAATGATGATGTTTTCCAAATGTTAGCTCCTGCTGCTCCTGGTCCATTTTGATGGCTCTGATCCTGGATTTTACGCGAAGAAACAATTAAAAACGGATCGATTATTAGATTATATTTTTATATAATTGATTGCTGTTTTTAGTTCTTCTCATGTAAACAATCAACATATGTGAATTTTGATAGACAGGTGGCAGAAAATTTGACATGTCTCTTAAAAGGTGCAAACAAGTTCTTCGCGTTACCAAGATGGTTCCGTAACGGGTCATTAGAAAGTGCTAAGCGAACGTTTGCGCCTTTCTTGAATGAAGTTTCGTAAGATGCGCTTAGAAGTTCCTTAATCATCTTTTTCACCTTTTCAAAGGCGCTGAAGGTTTCTAGGTAACTTTTAAGGTAATATGAGCACCTGAAAGTCTCAAAACATCTTTTTTCAGCCAAATACGAACTTTGCAATTCCATGCTTAAGTAAGTGAGCGACTTTTGGTTGCTTGGGACACTCTTTCGCGCACCGGGCGGTAGCATAATTGTTTTTAAATTTAGCATTGCACTGAGAAAACTTTTGAAGAAAATCTTAATCTTAAATTAATACGGACCGAGTAAATTTTCGGAGTCGTCCACCAAACGGCTCTTCTTATGTTACATGATCATTTTTGGTCATAAAATACGATGCTTCGAGTTTGTTTATCTGAAATTGAGTGAGAGAGTCCTGAACAATATAAAATACAAAATAAATAACTCACCATCAGAACCAGCAATTGCACTTTCTCGTTCAATTCCTGGATGAACCCGAAAAAATGTAACGAAATTGCGAATTCAACTGGTTATTTAAAAAAAAACCCTTCCACAATTTTAATCTCATACACATTTTTTCTTAAAATGAATATCAACAAACATACACACGCTGCGACGTCGTTTGTTTAATTCTGCTTAAATCTTTAACTTCTTTTTCTGTCCAACGTTAGTTGCTGTTCCGAAAAACTGGGTCCCATTAGTTGCAAACTTATTGAGAGACCTCGTTTCAAAAGCCGAATTGGTAGGGACAGTAATGGAATGCCACCCATACGGCCGGATACAAAAATCCTGCACAGCGCACTGGTCTCGATTATTATTACTCCGAGAAAAATCCTTGAAGCTTCACTGAAGGTTGTGAAAGTCAGTAAAATGTTTACTACACGGAATGCACAATCAAAATTTTCAGAAAGCAATCGTCGGACTTGAAGGGCTTTTCGGAAATATTTCATGGAATTAGTTTTTGCGCAATAAAAAAAAGTTTCCGCTTTCCGTTCGTTTGTTTAATTCTGCTTAAAACGGTAGAATTTTTTCAGTGCATGTTTGATCTCGCCCCTTTCTAGTGAGCAAATTTGGTGATTTTGTCGGTCCCGACAGCAACGGCCCTATTTTGCTCACCTTCATACTAACCCCCGGTGCGGTATGGAAGTGATTAAACTCGTGAGCATTTTCACTTTGCTCGCGATTGCTGCGGATGCCCTAAAGAAATAGCTTCGCATATGGTACCACAGACAGTCATCATAAAACCCATAGTACATTTCTAGTTAAGGTAACATGCGAATATTGCTATTTTGTTATTTTAACTTGAATTCATCATTTTATTCAACTCTTTGTTAGATAAAAAATATCGCCAATAAACATTTGATAGTCTATAATCGAACATACACTGTAAATTTTTGCCTCGATTTCCAGCAAAAAAATTTGCTGGAAACGTTCAGCAATCCAAATTTTTGCTGGAAACCAGCAATCGGTTTTCGATTTGCTGGATTTTTCAGCATTCAGTTGTGTTCTTGTCATTTTTGCTGAAAAATCAGCAATCGGTTTTCGAATTGCTGGACTTTCCAGCAATTGATCTAGTTTGCTGGAAAATCAGCAATCGAGTTGTCAATTTGGAGTTTGTTTTTGTTTCGTACGCTGGAGCAAGGTGAGATTCTATTTTACGAATTTTGGTTAAATTAATATAATTATTTTAATTTCCTCTATATTCTAGCAACCAGATAATAAGTTAAGGGTGAGTTTTTCTTGGACAGATAGATAATCTCTAAAATATTCTTATCAAAACTATTTTTACAGATGGCGGATGATCAACACTTTGGTACAAAGCTGCCAGCCCAGCCGGTGTTATAGAATATTTTTAAAAAAATATCGTGTTTCTGGAAATAAACATATACCTTTATTGAAAAAACGGGAGGAAATAATTGTTTTTATTGCTTATTATATGCATAGCCAGTAATCAAAATTTAATTTTGAATTAAAATATAAATTTGATACTAAATGCAGCCGGTTGTGTTGAAAGAAATAGCTGGTTTCCAGCAATCTGGATTGCTGATTTTTCAGCAATTTGAATTGCTGGAAACCAGCATTAACGTTTGCTGTTTTTTCCAGCAATTTAAATTGCTGGAAATTTTGCTGAAAAGTCAGCGGGACAAAAACCAGCAAAATTTTGCTGGTTTCCAGCAAAAAAAAATTTGCTGTGTATATTTTCTCTATAAATCGTTCGCTGAAATTCCCTGTGTTAGCACCATTTCTGCTCGAACCGATTTGAGCCGGAATAGAATGAAGATGTTTATGGTTAAATTCCGATTTCGGAGGGGCCAGTACAATGTATTTTCAAACCCCAAAGGGTGGTCGGTTGTTTTATTCCAAACGTGCAACGAGCCACAATTTCTTTCGGCACAGATGATACAGCACTTGATTTCCATTGAGGTATGCAGACAGTATCCGAATGGCGAATAAGACCTAATGAAATCAAAATGTTTTTTAAATAAACAATAACTTTTGGCTACGTTTTGTTATCAACTTACCATATTGATTTGTAGCAATTACAGAGATTTAGAGCGCAGCATTTTTCGGGACTATTTACAGCGTCTAGATTGAAATCCTTGGGATCTTTCAGTTGCAAATATGAGATTAAGCTAGAGTTCGGAACAAGCCAAATTTGTAGGATTCTGGAAGAGAAAAATTCAATTAGTCAAGCCTGGGAATTTATTAAAAATTATAGTTACTTTTTACCGCTTTGTTCGTTGTTGCTGATGCCATGTCTGTGCTTTCGGGAGCTAATACAGCTACCGTTGCACCCGGAATTGAAGTCTCAAGCATCTTCCGTTTTTTCCCGAGTCCTAATTTTCACCTTTTTCTCGCAATGAAATGTAAACAAACTTTACACGCTGAACGTAGTTTGCTTAGCTCAGCATTAAACGGTAGATTTTTTTTCAGTGCATGTTTGCTCTCGCCCCTTTCTAGTGAGCTAATTTGGTGATTTTGTCGGTCCCGACGGCAACGGCCCTATTTTGCTCACCCTCATACTAACCCCCGGTGCGGTATGAAAGTGATTAAACGCGTGAGCATTTTCACTATACTCGCGATTGCTGCGGATACCCTAAGCAGCTTTTGTAATGAAAACAATAAATATACACACTACCAAAAAAATCTGTAAAATTACATCACATATGATGTAAATAAAAAGAAGCATCATATATGACGGAATTTTCAGTGCGAGTTGAAAATTACACGTCGTTTAAAATTAAAACAAATGTATTATTTGACTCGCATGGAAAATTCAGACAAACATGACGCGTTGTTTCATTACATCATATCTGATGTAATTTTATAGATTTATTTCTCTATAGGGCTTTTTTTATTCCAATAAGAAAAAAATACATGAGAAATTCTGTTTTTTTTTCAGATTTTATTGGAATTTGGCAAAATTGAAAGATAATTGCACAATATCACTTATCTAAATTATTAAAAACTACACTTTTGAGAAGGAATTTAAAACCCGGTTTTCATTGCCACTGATTTCTCGATTCCGGGCCTTGAAGAGCCTAGCCCACTGCCCACGGCAATCTAAGATGATTTTCTTGTCCATCACCCTTGTCGATCTACAGCCTTACGCACGAACGGAAGGTACCTATGTCCCTTTTCCGGAATACTTGGAAAAGTTCAAGGGAATTACTTTTACGGCATTTCAGGAAGGCCGATAAATTTGTGTACGTGGAAGAAAATCTGTAAAAGAAGATAAATGAAAATTACCACCGGGCAAAATCAATTGAGATTAACGTCCCGGGAATGTGAAACGTTCACTATGGGATGTAGCTTTAAACTCACCTGAATTCCAGCAGTATCCAAAATGCACACCCAATACCAAGCAGGTTCAGACCGTGAGGACAGAAAGGGTGGTTTAGTTTTCAGCAAAGCTTTTGTATCCGTGAAAGGTTCCCGGTTCAATCGCCACACTGGAGAGCTGCAAAAAACAACAATCTTTAAATTTTTGGTAAACCACCAACAGAAGAATTGGATAACATCGAAACTTAAAATTTAATAGAAAGAAAACCAAGATCTTATTTTTTTCGTCAATTGACTTTAACTCCCGGCGAAGATTCGGCAAAAGAGTGGACCTATTCAAATTTCCTAACACACAGCTCCAGTAATGACTGGGATGGGAAACAAAATCTTCTTCAGTTATTTCGAAGCTTAACCCAGCTGGGAATCTTCGTCGGAGCAGTCAGCAGCGTGCACTTACCATCTTTGATGTCCTTCTGTCAGTTCAGAAATCAAGCGGAGATCTTGTATTTGCAGGGTCAGATCTTTTTTAATTCCCTCTATAAGAGAACACTCTTCTTTTCCCCTGCAGACAGGAAAATATGCCTTCTTCCGGACGACTTGGGCATAATGACGACCAGCATTCTTCATCACGATCGATGCAGGTGGAACCGTTTTCACCCAAATCTGTACTTGAAAAACAATTTGCTGGAACTTTTTAGGAATTACTAGCGACTGTTTAACGAGTTATATCGCAGCAGAATAAACATGTTTTAAATCCTAAGGATTAAAAATATTGTTTAAATTAGTTCGATGAAAACAAAGAAAAAATGGGAACTGTAATGAACGTCATGATGAACGCGATGGAATTTCCTCCTGTCTCCCGCTGAACTAAAATTTGAGCAACAGGCTCAAAATTGAGCAAGTTCACTATCCAATGATAAAAAGCTATTTAACGTTGTAAATAAACCAATTTTTGAACCAAATGTTTAGTTTTTTTTATGTTTTCAAGTTTTTTGTTTGGTTAAATGAATGCTATTAGACTTAATATGTAATATTATTTTAAGCCAAATTCCATGCCCTTATACATTCTGTGTCGTGTAATTCTAATTTTTTTTTGATTCCATGCTGTTAAGGATATTACATCACATATGATGTAATTAAAAAGAAGCATCACAAGTGACGGAATTTTACATTACGAAATCGTGTTCTGTGTCATGTAATATTAAAGTTATTCAAATTCAGTGCTGCTAAAGACTCAATTTCTCTAGATAATGTAAATTTACAATATAAAATTGCATTCCATGTCATGTAATATTAGTGGATTTCATTTTCAGTGCTTTTAAGGATTCAGATTTTTTTGCAGTGTAGTTAAAATCAATGAGATAGACCACACGCTCTTTTTTTTAACTCAAAATTAAGTATGACCGAGGTTCAAAACATAGTTCGATTCTATGAACTTAAAGTTAAGTACCCTTTTTTCCTCCTTGCGATGGATCAAAACGGAGTTCGAACTGCGAACTCAAAATTGATCCCTTTTTTTTTCCTTCGGCGAGGGATCAAAGCTGAGTTCGACCTTATAAACTAAAAATTGAACTCTCTTTGTTGGACTGAAAACACTTAGCGAGTTCAGTCCGAACCGGAACACCAACCAACGAACACGTCGCAAAATTATGTCGTTCCGGAACAATTACCGGAAGACTATGAAGGAACTTCATAATGAAATGCATGTTCACCGTGTCAGCGTAAAATTCTGTCCGTCATTGTCATCATATGGTGAGCGACTTGGAATGTCCGGAAACATCCGGATGTTGTTAACTTCCCGTGGGAAGTAACATCCGGAAGTTTTCTTAGACCGGGAATGTCAAAACTTTCCACCGCTCTGTAATTGCAATGCAATGTACCAGAACAGCAGCATCCGGGTACAACAAATTTTAATCATCCTTTAATTCCCTGAAAATCAGCTACCCTCGAAAAAAAAGGATAAATTCGAGTTCGGCTGCCGAACTTAGTATTGAGTATGCCTATCAGAACTTAGTTTTGCTATTGCCCAGTCAAACTCAAAGTTGAGGGAAGCCACCGAAGTGCTGTTTTGAGCCAAAACTACTTAATTTTGAGTTTAAATAAAAGAGCGTGCATGATAGACCGGCAACCGCAATCTGACATCCCTTTGACGGAAAAGAATAGTAGGACCACTAGAAAGATTAGTAGGATTCCTACTAGCCGCCTACTAGCCGTCTCATTGTTTTCTAGTGGAAAATGGCCCAACCGATACAGTAGAAATGACATTCCTGGTTCAGAATGACAGTTCTCGTTGACATCTGCCATTGTTTGATAGTATTGGTGTGATAGGTTTTTGCTTATGTGTGAGTGTATTGAAAAATGGCAGTGCATATGTATGTGTGTCACCTTAAAACGTGGCATTTAAGGACTTTTTCTTCATATTAATAATTTTCATTTGCTCTAATTTTACATAATTTGCTTTATTTTTTACTTTATTTACTTCTTTTTGCATACATTGAAATAACACATTTATTAATCATTTTTTAGTTTTCCAAACACTTTGTAACTTTGGATGAGCAATTGAGCTTTTACTTCACCAGCGGGCCACAATCATTGCGGAAAGCACACCGCAAACGTCCGGAACCAATCGGCCTTCTTCCTCCAGGTGCTTATTGTGGTCCCGGTGCTCGATATCATCTTGTTGCGAATGTCGTGGGAAAGAGGCAGCAGCATACGCATGTGAAACTGCAGTATATGCGGTCCGTGAAGCCCTTGGTTTTCTTTGTGGATTCATATTTTCAAGCCTTTTAGGGGCCAAATTATCTCGAAAAATAAACACAATATTAAACATGAGAAAGTGGAAAAATATCAATAAAATACCTCGAAATCTGAATAGCTAGATGGCAATCGATTTTCCTCTTTTGCTAGGCAGCACATGCAAATCAGAAGTTTTCACTAAATTGGGGCCGGGCGATCTGCAGAGGTATTACTGCGTCGACTGTTAGCTTCGAACTGAAGGGGAGATGGCTTGAACTGAACATGTTTCCTTAAGTCACTCACACTTGCAGCAAAAAGTTAACGCGAGTAAACTATCAGTGTTCTACAGGTATAACAACTGATCAATTTGAAGTGAATGTGTGATGGATATAAAATGAAGGATAAAAACTCACAAATACAAAAAAGTTTGACACTTCAAACCGTTTTTTCACTGTCAATTTACCGTCACAATCCGTCAAATAACCATCAAATGCACGACTAATTAAAAATATGTATACAAGTACACTTGGAATTTTCCCAGCTACATTGATCTACAGAGATAGGGATGTGGTTGTCAGAGCAATCTGTCAATTGGATTTTTTTTCGGCGCGTAGAAGTTTCTTGACATTCTCTTAGAAGCTGAATAGCGTTCTCTACAGCCACCTAAACGAACTTGAAAGTAGCTTTAAGAACTTAAATTTTGGGCTGATTAGCATTCTCTTCAGACACAAACGAGAGCTGATTATGCTTCTATGGAACCTTTTTAAGGGAATTCTGGTTGCTTGGGTATGGTGTGTACATGGCTGCCTGCGGATTGAATATTATCCGCGCTTTAGCCGTAGAACTACATCTCCGCGGTGTCATCAAAAGGTGCTAGACATCGAGATTCGGGAGCGTGAGTGGAGATGGATTGGACATACGCTGCGAAAACATGTGAACGAGATTTGCAGAGAGGCGCTTGAGTGGAATTTCCAGAAGGACATTAAAAAAGAGGCAGACCCAAAAGCTCGTAACGGCGATGCCTAGTAGCCGAAATCCAAACTGTTGACGAGAATTTTGACTGGGACTAAGTGAAGATTATGGCTCCGGATCGTCGACAGTGGAGGTCTTTTACAGCGGCGATATGCAGCAGAGGACATTAAGTAAGTAAATAATTTTAGAAATAAAAAAGGGACAAAATTACTATAATGACAAAAATCACTTAAATGACGAAAATCATTAAAATGAAAAAAAAACTAAAATGAAAAAATTGACCGAAATAACAAAAATGAAAACAAGAAAAAATTACAATAACGAGAAAAATCACAAAAAGGACCAATGATTTATAAAAATCACAAGAATGAAAAACAAGATAAAAATGACTTAAATGAAAAACAAGACAAAAATTACCAAAACTACGAAAATCTTAAAACTGACCAATATGAAAAACAATACAAAAATGACAAAAATGAAAAAAATTGACAAAATGATAAAAATATCGGAAATTGCATAACTGACAAAGATGACGAAAATGACTAATTACAATTGACAAAATTTGAGTAAAGAACAAAAATTATACAATTGGTTTATCCTAGCCAATTATTTGAGATTATTTTTGTTGTCATCACAGGGATAGTGAGAAAATTTTCGAAGATTTCAAAGAAAAACGATGCTTTTTTCATAAGTTTTATTTCTCTGTATAATTAACTTAAATCGATTATTTACAGGTGTCGCAACATTTTTACAAGGTCCAGCATTTTTCATACCAACCAATAGCCTTATTTTACACCTCGAGTGAAAGCGAAAGTAGAAAATCTTATTTTGTCAACAACTGAACACCGCGACCTTGTTACTCTTTTTAAGAATCGATTTGAAATTGTTAAAAGGTTATTCTAAAATGTTTCCGCTGATGAATATCTGTTTAACTGTTCTTATTTTATTTTCCGCAGTGAAAATCTGCGAAATCTAAACACAGGTCCACATTAAAACAGGTCCTCCATCGATTTCATCATGTCAAAAAAGTTTTTTATTCCGCTATGTTGAAAAATTGGCAAAATAAGATAACGTTCATTTTCATTGGAGGTGTAAAAGAAGCTTAAATAACAAACAATTTTGCCTTCAAGAAACAAAATGATGTTTCTCCTAAATGTGAACCAATTTGCATTTGTCCCATCATCAGGCTAGTTTGACAACATGATGTTGTTTAATCAATAAACAATGCAGTATTTTAACTACTGTTTCAAGCTTTTTGTATTTTTTATACAAATTTCTACATACATACATGCTACATACATTCCTAGACTGATTAAAATAACCTAACTACGACTTAAAATTATACAAAAATAAAATACTCAAATTTATCACATTTCACGTTGTTGATTTAACTAAGCATATAAATATATTAAAAAATCTGACCTCTCACGTCTGTCGATTTTCTATTTTCTTTACATAGCCTACGAATCATATACAATCTGCAGGTATAAACAAAATCAGTAAGATGATTTTTTTCGCATTTTCATTGTTTATATACTTTCTTACGAAATCGATCAACAATATCATATGTATGTTAAAACATTTATAGCTTGATCTTTTTTCTTGTTTGGATGGAATTTTGTCAACATTTATTGCTTAATTTTTTTTGTTCATCTTGACAGCTTTAAATAAAATAAAAAAAAAGTTTCTTAACTTTACAGAATTGCATGTAACTTTTGAGAAGTATTTTTCGTATGAGATTCGATTTGAGCAATTGTACTAAACGTTATGTGTAGGCGACAAGTGTTGAAATGAGCTGTATTTACATGTATTTATGGATTATCCTCCAGAGTCTTCTAGAGTGTTGTCATGGAACGTAGAAAAACATAAACTTGAGCGCCTATTTCAAACGGTACAAGAGGCTATTCGCATTGGGATGTCATTAATGTAATGAAAGTTGGATGGTTGCGCATTTGATGGGATCAAATTTTGTACACTGCAGAGCACTGCTAAGTATAAATAACAACGACTAAGCCATGATCATTTCTCCTTAATTAAAACAATTGTCGACAAAAATTTAAAATCCATTACCTTTCACTTATGTTGAAATACCGAAGTATGTATTGCAAAAAAGCATGTGTTCAAAACTTGAGCCCAACTACGCATCGCAAAGTTATAAAACTTTTCCTAACAACATTGGAAAGTTTGATCGATTCTTCTTCAATGCTCGACTAAATGATTGGGTTCTGTTTCGGGGTTGTGGGTCCGTTGTAAGGCATCGACTGCTAACTACTGTTCTCTGCAATAACACATTTGCTACGTTTCGGTTCATGTTCGTGTGCATCTTCAAGGTTCACGACGAGCTAGTGATATTACGAGAATAGTGTTTCATGCATGTGTTTCTCTTATAAGAAGGCCTCTCACAGCACTATTGTGAGTAGTCAGCACGTGTTGTAAGGCTACGGTATTAAGGATTTAGCTGTAGATGTGCTAGGCACACAGTCTCTCCGAATTGTTTCTAATATACGCTCTCGAAGGTAAAATTACTTAACGTTTGCCACGTGTTTTGACTGTTTCAGTTCTGAGTTGTGAACAATCTATATACACTATCATATCGCATATCAACAACAAACAACATTAGATTTTCTCCAAAAAATCTTCTAAGGCTTGAATGTCTTCAACTGTCGCGTCTGTAGGGGAAAGAAAATCTCGTTGCAATTACATGGCGATTCCGGCAGGGTGTTATTTTGTTATATCATGTGTAGTGTAGTTATGATAGTTTTATCTGTATATATCATTCCGGTCGGAAGCATTTTCTATGGTGTTTTTATCAGTTGTAAATGAGGTTCCGAAATATCTAGTACGATTATGTAATGTTTTGGGAATTTTGAAAACAACAATGAAAGAACCCAGGTAGAAAGAAACGTACAACCTTGAACCTTTTGTGTGTGACGAATTTTAGTCGTAAGAGAGAAAACATCTCTCAAGTTCAGGCGAAAGATAGATGAGCAAATTGCATTCCAGTTGATAATTGTGTGAAAGATGTACTTTTAAATCTCTGATTTTTTTCATGACACTGTAAAGATTTGGACGATAAAGTAGTTCCAATCGCCTTTTAAACTTTACAGGGGAAGTAGTTTTTAGATGTGTTTGTGTGGATGCAAATCCTACTAGTTTCGAAATATAGGGGGATGTTGTTGCGCACTAGCAGCGAGCTGTTATTTTGACCCAATCACCGAAAGCACTCTCTAAAGTTTAGAGCTCTTACTATCAAATGTACGTCTTTTTCACCTTCTGAAGCGTTCCCATTCCTTTGCTGATGTCCTTTTCGAGGTTTTCCGTCGAGTTCTTGCACTCTACACTTCGATCCTTGAAGTCGAAATCGATGTTATCTTTCATGTTGTTCTGATGGTGCTGCTGCAGCTGTTGCACAATTGCCTGCTGCTGCGTATGGTACTGATTGGTGTTGGTGTTCATCAGCAGATTAACGTCCTTCCCACCGCTCGTTCGGTTCTGCATGCTGAATTGTTTCGTAGGATGCCTGGGAAGAAACGATGAAGAAATACTGTTAAAGGCTTTATGCTCCTATAGTAAAAATTATTTATTTATTATCCTATAATCTAACTAGATACAACATAATCAGTAAGGAACTTTGAAAGAGCTTATGTTAATGTGTGCAGAGATCTTGAGAAACATTGATGTGTCAAACTACAATAAAATTAACAAATATTCTTATTTTGCTTCACAAAAAAATTAATACAACTTACCAATTCAGCTGGTTTCGGTGTTCGCTGCCGGGAAAGGGATTATTTTTGTTAAACTGTCGCGATATTACGAAACCGATCACGACGCCAATGATCAACGAAAACGCAATCAGCAGGATGTAGAACATCCAACCAGACGAAGCGAAAGCGAGATCCTCCTTCACAAGGGTATCTGTAATGCGAAAAACAGGTAATTTTTTATAAGAAAAATGTCAACTTTAAAGTATCAACTTAATATCATCCAAAGGAAACAATCAATTTCGTGGAACCGTTTCTATGCTATTTTTGCCAACAATGATCGCCACTAACAAAGGTCGAATGGAATGCAAATTGCGCGAGCGTGTTACTATTTTTAGCACAAACAATATTTTTTATTACTTTCTCATGCCAATATAGGTAGGTATAGGACAAATGAAAAATTCACCCGGGTTACCCGAAACGAGATGCCATTAATAATTGGCCACATGAGAAAATGTATGCAAATTGGAAACAAATTTAACGAATTGAAGCAAGACGATCAATCATAAATCGAACGAGTGATGATAAAACTCGATAAAAAAAATGGTATACATGGATGCAGTTTTAACTAACCTGTCTTGTGGTGATAGTGATTGGCACCGATCCGATTGGTCAACTCGTTACCCTCAATTGAGGTCATTGTGATTTCGTTATCAATGTCGATGGGTCCAACCGAAGAAACTGTTCCACGCGTCTTGGTCTGAATAATGACTACGTTCTTACTGTCACTGGACCTTTCTTTTTCAGCGTAACCGGATCCATCAACCCGGGTGTAGATATCGTTATCTTCGGTTTTGTGCTGTCGGTGATCATATCGCTTGCATATTTCGTTGACACTGGCACCGTCCAAGCTTTGGTAGAGTTTATCCATTGAAAAACCAACCGCTTGGGCATCTTCGACCTCTCGGCAGTCTCTGTTAACGTCATCCCAGGCGCAGTAAGGATCCTGCAGCTCTAAGCACTTGCGGCAAGATTTGTACTCATGTTCGTTACAGTTGCTAAGTGGAAGAGAGATGATCTTTCCGTTGCTGATAACAATCAGTTTCTTATTTTTTCTCGATATAGTCATTTCGTTGACTTTGGTTCCCACGGGGAAGGCCTGCGTTTCACTGATCACAACCGTTTTTACTTCGTCCGTCGAATTGGATGATAATATATTGACAAACTTGATCACCTTTCCATCGTTGGTGCCAACAAAAATCACGTCATATGTGTTTCCATCCAAAGCTTTTACCTGCGGATCGACGGCGATGGCCGACAATCGATACAGTAAGCTGACTCTGGTGAAGATTGGCCGAGAGTGTAACGAATTTACTGATTGGTCCATAAGTGTGTTCATTTTCACAAAGTTGATCGAAGCCTTCGGTAGGGTTCGACTGTCGTCCACGCACTTGCCCGGCCTCGGTTCCGGGATTTGGTTCTGAGGCACCTGCAGCCAATTGGAGTGCATGTCCTTTTGTGATTTGAACGGACCCTCGAAAGTGTCCAGGATGTCTTGTATCGAGAAGGCACACACGGCCGATCCACCGATCGCATTGTCCGGCGTTGTCATAATTGCGTAGATTATCTGAGTGTTATCACCTCCGTAAATGCCACTGATCGCGTTCGTCGTGGATTCTGCGGATGGAAAAATTTGTTTTTTTAGTTGAATACTTAAAAAAAATTCAATGGTCAAATAACTTACGGATTTCATCAAAGTAGAACGGATACTCCCCGGGGATGGAACAATTGAGCCGGGCCTTGAGGAATGATGTCCACCGGTCGTTAAGCGGGTGTAGCCCTCCCTTGTCATTTTTGCACACTCGACTCACGCGAGAGTAGATCGACTTGCCGCAGTTCATATACTCGATCGCCACCTCGCGGAAAAAGAACAGCACGTAGCCGTTATGCTCAACCGAACTCACGAAGGCTGGCTGATTGAGCTGCTTGTTGTCGTACTGTCCCGTTCGCAACGGTTCTCGGTAGATAAGCGGGTCGGCACCAGAAAAGTCCGCTACCGTTGCCGAGTAGAGTTGGCCGTCTGTTGTATAAAAAAATAAAATATGAAATAACACAACATTGATGCTAACAACGAATCTTAAAATTACCAGAATACACGTAGGTGCTGTTGTGCAGTGGATTGTACGGACACCGTCCCGAGGCCTCCATTTCGTTATTGTCGTAGGCGATCGAACCATCGCTGGGAAGAACATTGTAGTATCGGCACAGCGGCTTGTACGAATTGGTCCCGCAAATCATGATCCTGTTTGCGTTGACCCGAGCGTACACTCGAATGTAGTTCTGGCAGTCCTGGTCCAGTTTACCCTTGAGCGTACAGAGCTCCCGGTGGGCGTCGGACGACGTCCACATGATCCGTTGCCGGGGATTTTCTATCAACCTCTCCAGGCTTATGTTGTACAGGGCATTTCGCGCCCCAATCAATATCGAGTTCTCGTCCTGCGCCAGTAGCTTAAAGTAATCAGTGCTGTTACCGAAAAAGGCCGGTATCGTGGTATCTGGAAAGAGAAATGAGAAAAAAAACCTTTAACTCTAAGGCAGGCTGAGTCAGTAAAATTAATTGATTCATTAGGAGTCCATAATAGTCTCCTAGAGCGAGATGATCATAACTTCTTAAAGTCTGCAGAAGCAGCCTCAAAAATCAACTCTGACAATGCATAGGCTTAGCATGTTTGGAGAGGGGACCAACGACATCCACCAAGAGCGGTGAAACTTTCCAAAAACGAAGCGAAAATCGTCTTCGTCAACAGGAGAAAGATATCCCATTCATTCCATAACTGCTGTGCTGTGTTATTGGATGTTGCCGATCACGGATTGGGATGAAGATGCCCGAAAGATGGGTGGAAGAAAAAAACGTTTAAATTAGCTTAATTTTTCAAAACCGCTGGTGGCACCACACGGTGAGAACTCTTACGTTGACCTCACAACAGTTCAGTCAGCGAGCGAGATGATAAACAAATTGGAAAGTAACAGTAGTTTTATGGCTCTCGGGTTTTATGTGAGCTTAATATGCGGGGGGATGGATAATCGAACGCGGTCACGGTGATTATGAATTTATTATCACGAAACATGACCAAATGGTTTTGGATCACAATCGCAGGGGTAGTCGGAAATCAAAACTTTGAAATTTAATATGTTAATTTATGAACTCCCTGTCCCATGTATGGGTTTGTGATACAGACTGAAATCACATAACAAAAAAAATGTTTTAGATAAAATATTGAAAAATTTATCTTTGTTACTTAATTTCTTGGTCTAGTCGGTGAAAAGTGATATCCTTTCAAGTTAGAACATCGGTAGATCCGTTTCTAAGTTAAAGGTGGTTAAAATAAGGTTGCCAGAATTTTTTCAGTACATATCCGGGCCGGACAAATCCGGGCATATAAAAACCTGGCAAAATCCGGGTATTAGATTTCAAAAATGACGACCGAAATCCGGGCAAATTTTGACAAAACCCAAAAATTATTCAACAAATATCAAGAAAAAAAAGATTGAAAAAAAAGTTTTTTCATCAAAGTACATCGACAGATTTTAAATCGTATTAGAGGCTTCCAAAAAACCTTTCATGATTATTTTTTATAAAACTTGCTCAAAAATTTCGTTTTGAAGGCATAAATTATCATTTTTTACAACACTATTTGGTTTTATTTTGTTTTATTTGCCAAATAAAGTGAATAAATCCGGGCAACATCCGGGCATTTTCCAATGAAAACCGGGCAACCGGGCCGGGCCGGACTGTTCCTAAATTTTGTATGAAATATCCACACACTATTAATTTTTTGGTGTAAATTTATGTCAAATTGGATGCACAAAAAAGAAGCATCACTTTTGACATAAAATTACACAAGAGAAAACAGAAACGCTTGAAGCTATAAATTCTAAGACATGAATTGTACACAATATTAAATCATCAACGATGTAAATTTATGTGAAATTGGACGCACAATGATGAAGCATCGTTTTTGACCTAAAATTAGATTTTTTTTAGAAATTACATTGCGTAGAGTAAATTTCGGATTAATAATATTTCTAAGACATACATTTTCGGGGGCAAAAGTTTTAGTTTATTTTGATATTCTACCAAACTGTCGCTGCTGTCAAGACAGTCCCATATGTGGCTTTTCTTTTGTTAGTTGATTATTTGATTTCCTCTATCTGTGCTACATAAGTCACTTTACTGATCACTTTATTGACAAAAATAAGTTTGAAATTATGTTAATGGCGTATCTAGATAAAGGTCACGAAAGTTTATTGTAAGAATTGAGTAGGTCTCAAATAAAATAAAATAAATAATAACGTTCCATGAATTTAACAACCTGTACATTCATCTTCTAGAAAGTTTCGCGAACAATGATCTTTTTAAGAAACACTATCACTACAAATTAAATTAAGGCTAAATCAGAAACAGCAAAGCATCTTGGCTTCAAATATATAATGAGAAAAATCACATCAATATGACTTAGGCCGATGACATAGTGAGTGCGATGCGATGCGTACCGGCAAATGCGATCCAATACAGCGAACCACATTTCATGAAAATGTATGTGAATCGCTTGAGCCTCACACACTCAACGCGGAGAAGCAGATGTCAATTTGTTTCGCCGCTAGAGTTCGCATTGGCCGTGGTCACTAATTCGCATCGCGTCGCTCTCACTATGTCATCGGCCTTACGCCTGAGCTACTAGGTAGCCCAAGCAGCAAGTAACATATGACAAAAACTAAAACAAATAAGACTTTGAAGCTGATTTTTTGTTCTATGTTTTATGAACAATTAAATGAGCCTCATATGAAATTTAAAAAAATCAAGTTGAAGGAATTCACCTATTAGGCTAAACTTAGCTTGTAAAAATTTTGTAAATTGTTATTTTTGACATCTCTATATAAAAAAACTTTATTTTATCTAGTCTAATCTTCGTAATTTCAATGAACGCTTGTAATCAATATTATTTTTATCATCCTGTATCTGCGATAAAATGCGTTTGAACAGCATATTATTTGGTGCAGGATTCATCACGATTGTAAACATACACAAATACGATGTTTGACCAATTGTATAACACGAATAAACAAGCAAATAAAAGAGTGTCAAATACTCATTTCGAGAAAACGTGCTTTTCCATTACCCTTACATTTGGCTAATATTGATTTTTTTAATTTATTTGAAAAAATATGGGAAAAATTGTTCTGAAATTTGCACTAAACACTGAATAAAATATGAAAAATTGTTCGGCATACCGAAATCAAAACTGAACCTTTTGGCATTGATCCAGGAAGGCCATTCTACACATTCTATTCATGAATCTTTAAACGCCTTTATGTATACAACGTATTTGTGGAAAATGTGGATGATGAATTGACATTGACTTTCCTACTTTGAACACAAAATATCGTGCCTACACAAGGGCGTTTAAATTTGTTTGAAGCATCTAATATGTCAGCTGGTAAAACAAGATCTGCCTATCCAAATATGATTTTATAAATTATATAAACGATACAGAAACACCAAACCTCATAATCAATCATCCATCTGGATTCTCGGTACTCCTCGGCTGTTACTGGTCCACGTTTTGTCTTTGATTACATCTTCTTTGACCGACGGTGTAACCGTGACGGCCGGTAGCCTGCGCTCTCGCAGGTCCCAGTAGTGAAAAAGACAACGCTGTGCACGGATTTGATTTCGCCGCTCCAGATCTTCACGTAGCTTGGAGTCGACCATCGAAGAAGTCACCTTGGAACAATTGCCATCGATGATGCCATTCTGTCTGTTCAGGAACCAATCGGGGATCCTGTACTGGCTGAGATTTAAGACGATGGTGACGATCTTTTCGACCTCCTCATCGGAGCACTAACCACCCGGCTTAACGGATCGACAACGCCTTTCTTCGGGATGACGTGTTTTTGGATTTCATAAATTGGAATGACAAGAGAAAAAAACAAACAAATTAATTAACAGCTTTTCTTTTCTGATTCTATCGGTACCTTTCCGAGCGCAAGGTGGTCAACTGAACAAGTATGCACTGTTTTTGGGCAACGAAACATCGACTACTGTCCACTCACTGGTTGCAGCATGTACAGGCCATTTGGTAAGCGTGGCAGGATCACTGGATCTACCTTGCCCGTTGTTTTGCCTCAATGCATTACGATGAGCATGACGTGTAACTAAAAACAAAATTTTTGTGATGAGTTCCGTGATGTACTAGAAAAAAAATCGAAACAAACCTTGTTGTTCTGATCGGGCAGTATATGCAGAAGGAAATGGAACATGAACTATGGGTAGTTTCTCACAGAACACAACAAGAGTCCACACTGTTTTCAGCAGCAGTTCCATCGTTCGTAGTGTTTTGAATTCCGAGATCCAATAACGAATAAATAAAAATCTGAAAGACTGTTTGGCTTTAAGTTATGGTTATTTTTTGAACTTTTGAGCGAACTAACCACTTCCAGAATTTTGGTTGAACCGTAGTCATTAATTTTCCCGAACCGAGTTTACAGAACTACAACGAATCTATAAGTCTCTATAATTCCCGTTTCAAAACAAAACAAATCCGAGTCGAATCTCACACACTTATTTTTTTTACCCCGTTATTAAGTTTTAAGAACATAATTTCACATCATGCAAGACGTAAATTTAGGATTTGTATCTAGTTTCAGCTGTGTCGACCTAATCTTATGTTACGGGTGTGAGATTTAGGTGTAAAAATGTGTAAAATTAGATCCTATTCAATTTACATCGAAAAAAAATTAGGTGTTTAAGCGTTTCTGGCTTGTATAATTTTCTAAATTTTTTGGTGTGCAGGCAAACCCGGATAAAACCGGGAAATCTGGCAACCTTAGGTTAAAAGGAGCTTATCTGAGCGATCACATACCATCTTTTTGTTCGTTCGCACTGCTAGTTTCCGCTTGTGGAGCGAACCACGCTTGGCCTACTAGATGCAACTCTATCTGTATTTTTTCTGCCAGGAATTCACTACTTCGTGGCATTCTGTCCTACATCTACTTCATAGTAGTTGGCCCGTGCTCGAATAAAAGTTTGTTTTTTTTCAGATTTTTTTTTTTACAACAGTCATTATTCGGAATATTTAGACTATACGAACAAGTAATAGAAGTTCGCAAAAGGGTTTTGCCTAAATTCATCCCAGGGATTGCCACCCTTATCCATGATCGTGGTTCTGCCAACCAAGGGAATCCCCAAATATCTTAGTTGGCGCTGAATGCTCTCACAACACTCGAACGATTCAGAACCTCGTCCTCGATTACGTTCTCCCGCAAACAATTCGATTTTTCTAATTGACTGTTCCATATTCAACTAGACCGGTCATTGGTTTTCTAATCCGTGTCGAAACGGTTAGTCCCGATGGTACCTACTTTCAAATATTGTTCATGCTTAACTCAACAATTCATATTACAATGCTTTCAAGAGTTCCGTAATCGTTACCAAATGACTTGAGACATGTTCGAAAACTCAATTTAGCTTTCTTTAGTCTTCTAACTGTTCGAACATTCGGGAGATCGAAGCAACCAGTTGTTTCGAAATGACGTGTTTTTGTCAAGCTGCTGCAAAATGCCTCGAAAATTTTTAAATGGTCGAGAATAAAAAGTATATGAAAGCATCGAAACGGAAACAGGAAAATATGGGTTCGTACGTTCTTTACGAAGAATATGGAAGCGCCGATACATGGGAGCCAGGACCAGGACGGATGGTGATGAAATTGTAGCAACATCAAAATAACCGAAAGTCTTCCTCGAAAAAGCTTGGAAAAACGGTATCGTGGACATTTGGTGTGCTCGTTCTGTTTTTTTATTTGTTTAAGTTAGGTCTTCATGAAGCTCAACGAAGTTTGAGTTGCATTTGAAAAAGAAAAAAAAAGTTGAAAATCAACTGATTTAAACTATACTTTTAAATCAGTTGATTTTCAACTTGTCAGTGCTTTGCATAAATTTGTTTTGAACAAATTTATGCAAAACACTGGATCTGAATCTATCGTAACATTGTCCCTGTCATTATCATTGAGAATTTCGAAGTCAGATTGTTAAGTTTTGGTTGACATTTTTCATTCATTTTCTTTTTTAATGAAGAAATCTCTTATCGTCCTCCGCCCGGAGTAAAACAAAATACGACCGTTACGACCAAAGCGTTAGCAAAGCTTTATGAGAATTAAAGTCTAGCTCAAAACTCAAAATTTTAGTTTATTTAGATTACATTTTTAAGAATATGATAGCTGATTAAATCAAGGAAATAGTGTTTTTCTGTCTGATAAGGAGATTTTGTGCTTTTAACGTGTAAAACTTTCAATGTAGCGTAATAAAAGGAAATATCATTATTGAGTTCGATCATTCTAGAACTATGCCTAGCTTACATTCGTATCGTAACTGCTCAATAAAGGTTATGAAGTTCTGGAGCTTGGGAGTTCTGGTTTAAAGTGGTCAGTCGCTTACCAAGGTGATATTCCATGCCACATTACTCTTATCCCCAAACACTCAGCGTGAGATTTGTGGAGGGATGGCGTACAGCGGGTCACCGCAAAACAAATTATCACATGCGCTGCATTTCCTTTCCCCCTATCGACTACATGGACTTGGCCGGCGTCGTTATTGGTTTACATTAAAGATTGAGATTCTCAAAATTGGACAGTGAGAATGTGTTGCTCGTTCCTAGCACCTTTCATTTGGTTCATTGTCCTATGCTGATTATCTCGAGCCAATCACGGAGTGCAACCATTATGCCGTTGGCCAGGAGGGGCCGTAGGTGGACCGTAGTTGATAGTAAGCTCAAGCTAACTGTTCGAACATTTGAAGAATTTGTAAAGGGTATCCCAGTAATTCTTCTTGTTATTCGGCTTTCTTTAATCTACAATCCACATATATCCTATAAGTCTTCCGATCATTTAATGGGCTGTTCAAGTGGTCTTTTTTCTATGGTTTTCATTTAAACCCAACAAATTATTGGAACGAAACCAAACGGGTGTTGCTAACATTTTGCACAGCCTGCTTTTCGTTTTTACAAAAGTTTACAAAATAATCCCTATTCAAAGTTTTTAATTGGAAATAGGACTTAGGTATCAGTTTTTGTAGCTACCTATCTGAATTTTAAAAGTATTTTTCGCGCCAGGCTTCATTTTTTTTGCTGCTTCATTTATGCCACGCAAATGAAGGAGAAGTCGTTGTAGAACATATACATATTTACTTATCACAGGGTGTGAAAATGTAAATTCAAACAATTGCTTGTTGAGGAGAGAGCCAAACCTCGTCGTCGTCTAGCCAATCAGTTCCAGCGACACCGTGTGAACCGTGACTGGCTGGATCATAAATATGGATATCGCAAACCTGTCACCTTCTTCGTCGTTCGATGCGTTTCGTTTCGTTATCTGGTTGGCGCTGTGTGACTCTGAGATATCGACTGATTTCGCTATCTTATTTTCTCGTTTGCATGTTTTCGCTGTAAACATCTCCGCTGCCTTCGGTAAATATTTGCAGGATTGTCAATTTTTTTTCACACTCGCCATAACTAGTTTTTGTTTGCCTGGATTTCTACAATTGCGAGTCCACCTTCACATTTACCTATATAGTGATATCAGAGTGTATAGAGAACGCTAATTTATTGAGCAAACATTTTAGCATTTGAAATTTCTCAGAATCCGTTAGCCGGTTGACTCTTCAGTGGGGTTTGGACTTCAAAGATAATACTTAGCCCAATGTGCGCAGATTTTTTGCTTGTAAAAATATTGCAAATCGGTAATGTACATAAAGGTAGTTTCGAAAACTTGAGTGGGTAGAGCACAATTCAAGCAAGACTTATGAAGTAAACACGTCTGATTCTGAGAAAATCGATTTCAATCAGCATTCAAGGAATAGTCGTATGGCCGTACAAATTTGTTCTTTTGGAAATAAAAACTATCACTCTAAATCAATTCTATCATTCTTCTTTAACTCTATGTACATACTTCATGAAGAGGGCTTACCCTTCAGAATTGCAATGAGCCGTCTCTATTTTTGATCGACTATCTTATCGGACGTTGAAATCAGTTCAATTGATGGTTTTACCAGGTACATGATAAGCTGTTATAAAACCATCCTCAGCAAATTTTCTTGGAAAAAATTTCGCTTTCAAAGCAACGATAAGTGTCACCGTAGCTTGAAATCCGATACAAATCTTATCGGGCGAAAAAGGGTGCAAAATAAGTCACCTGTGAAGTGCTTATTGAGAAACGCAAGGTTTCGCAAGCGTATTTTACCACGAATGCTTCAAAGTGCTTTCAATGATAAAAGGTACTCGATTTATAGATCTCAATCGATAATGATTTGTTATCGGATCGAAACTACTTTTATTTTTACTAAAAAGTTATAAGAGCACCTGTATCCGTGGTCCAAATAGCCGGTTTAGATCCAAATTCTGATCCGAGCAACCGCACTGGTGATCCATTATACCAGTTTCAACTAAATCTTTTTTAGAGCTGGTATAAAGATTGATCCAAAACTGATGAGATTTGGATCCAATTTGACGCAGTTCTACAGGGCTTTTAGATAAACGCCCTGGCAGTTCTAAGAGCACCTGTATCCGTGGTCCAAACAGCCGGTTTAGACCCAAATTCCGACCCGAGCAACCGCACTGTTGATCCATTATACCAGTTTCAACTCAACTTTTTTTAGAGCTGGTATATGGATTGATCCAAAACTGATGAGATTTGGATCCAATTTGACGCAGTTCTAAACCGTTTGACAGTTAATGGAACACGAGTGCAGTTGCCCTTTTTTTCATTGGATCGGATCTAATTTCTTTGGTTCAATTCTTGTATAAATTAGACCCAAGAATAGACCACGAATACAGATGTTCTAAACCGATTGACAGTTAATGGAACACGAGTGCAGTTGCCAGTTTTTTCATTGGATCGGATCTAATTTCTTTGGTTCAATTCTTGTATAAATTAGACCCAAGAATAGACCACGAATACAGATGCTCTAAAGACGAAAGACTCTCGGATAATGGGCGATGGAATCGAAAAGTTATTGTTTCTCTCCTTAACAAAAGCCCGTAAGATCTGTCAAAGGTTGGGTGAAATTTTAGCTGCATCCCACTTGCACTAATGCAAAACCAAATTCGGCAGCGCTTCCATCATTTATTTCATGGGCTAGCAGGCGTTGGTTTTAATCACGTGAGTTTTTCAGTTTACGAGAAAATTTCCCTACATACAAAAATTGTGCATGGAGTGATAATAATTGGAAATAATGTATCCCGTAATCAAAATTTGATATTCCTCAAAGGTTTATTGGTGCAAAATTGATTAGATTTTCCTTTCTAGCGGAAGAATACTTTATTCATGAAATTGTAGATAATGCGGCAACAAGCCATTCAAAAACGAATGCATTGACGAAACGATTGTATTAGAAAAAGAGGCGGAGGGATAAATTTCAAGTTGAAATTTTCAATACTTACTTGACTGAATATCGTTTACAAACGGTTGAAGGAGCTCTTTAAAGTTAAAAGGAAAAGGTGCAGTGAAAAAAAGTCTCGAAAGCCTCACACAAAACCAAAATATGGTCGTTGGCACATTTTTTTCGACTAAGACCTCCCCATCGAAAAACGAAACACTGAAAACCAATCCAGTTGAATCGATTGCTCAGGCAAAAATTTCTATTCAAGGAAAGTAGCCACCACAGCTACTATTGCCGCGGGGCCATATCAAGGGGAGGAAGATCGGATCAATTGAATTGGAAACCCCACATCGGCTATTCGTTCGTCGTAGTAAGTACGATCGGCAACAAAAGGCATTTTCTGGCCAGCATCAAAGGTCGGCCAAATTTATCGTTTGGACAAATATTTACCCACCGCGCTCAGCATGTTCTTATGGCTTGAGTAAGAGACCCGCCAAGGCGTAGTAGCAGACTCAACAATAACGCGAGTAGCCAAAGATTACCCGCTTTTGGTCAATCGATGAAGTTTTTTCTCTCTCTCCATTCACTTGATGAGTCGCCACAATCGCGTGCGTTGATGTTATCTGCGATCTGCGCAATGGCCTAGAGAGTATCGACGTTTGGAGAAGTACGTTCTGGTTGAACTTAAGCTCATACCGGGTCGTTAGATTTGAATCAATCTTGCGATCGCAACCGGTGAATTTAACCAAGATCGAAACCCCTCAGACACAGGTAATCTTTTGATCTGTCAAAGCACCTATTGACGCATCCTCATAGTAGAACCTCACATTGTAGGTAGGTACCATGCTGTTGAAGAAATGATCTTCTCATCTAACGTTTGCGCTGTCAAGGTTCAATATTGTTGATGTGAGGCGAACTAGCTTGATTTAAAAAAATGCGACAATACATTGTGAAATACTGTTCAGCGATCGCGTGAAGCGAAGATGGTTGACCAAATGGTCAGCAATTATGGTGGAAATTTCTTAACCTCGTGAGGGATCATTGATTCGGTTAATTGTTTTATGAGCTCTATCAGCATCTACTAGCAAACTGAAATTGGATTGTTGCAAGTTTCCGAAAACTCACTACTTTAGAACTTAGGATTCTTGTTGTTGAATTTTATCGACGTTTTCGGCAAATTTTACAAATTAAAAACATTTTTTTCACCAGTTGTTCTGACGTTTCGAGTTAATCTGGCATTTGCTCCTATCCATTTGAAAAAATACTGGTTTTCGTCTATACTTACTAATATTAGGATTTAGATTCAGATTCCCGAATTCAGCATTTAGAAATCCGAATTATAAAATTTAGAATTCAAAACTCACCCGAACTCAGAATTCAGAACTCAAAACTCAAAATTCAAAAACCAGAATCAGAACACACGATTCGGAACTCAGGACTCAGAATTCTGAAGTGAGAATTCAAAACTCAAAATTCCGAACACAGAATTTGGAGTTAATAACTCCGAATTAAGAACTTTAAATTCAGAGCTTAGGATCCAGAACACAGAGTTCTTAACTCAGAATTTAGAACTCAGATATCAGAACTCAAAATTTAGAACTTATAATTTAGAAAACAAAACTCAGAAATCAAAACCCAGAATTCAAAACTCAGGACTCAGAATTTTGAACTAAAAATTCAAAATTCTTAATTCCGAACTCGGAATTTGGAACTCAGAACACAGAATTCCGAACTTGAAATTCAGAGCTCAGTATTCGAAACTCTGTATTCCAAAAAACAGAATTTGGAGCTCAGAATTCCCAGCTTTGAATTCAGAGCTCAGAACCAAGAATTCAGAATCCAGAATTCAGAACCAAGAATTAGAAACTGAGAATTCAGAAAAGCTAACAGGAATTTTAAGAATTCATAATTTAGGATTTTGATCCAGGAATAGTTAGTCCGTAGTTAATTTAACTAAATTCTTCCATACAGCTGGAGAAATAGTTGGAGGAAATTTTATTTATCTTTTATTCAAATGTAATGATAAGTCTATTGCAACTTTCACTTTTTTAGCCCCAAATGAAGCTTGTGTCTGTGGATTCAACGAGATTCAACGTAGCATATACAAGAAGTCAAATTACACCGGAAGCCATACAAAGTGAGTGAAACAATACGTTCAAGCGCTTGTAAACCACTTTATAGTTATTGACCAATTTGCGCCAGGATCATAAAAAACGTAGATGCGCATAAACGGATGTTATGTGAGCCACAACGGGCAATGTGCAAAAAAATAATATAACCATCCAACCCCATTTGCTGCATCTTCTCCGGTCCCCGATCAATTGCGGAAGTCATTTGAGATCATTCTGCTGGTCGAAGGATCGAATTTCTCCTATCGAAAAATTAAACTCAGTGTCCGTATAAGCCACACGACCACTTCCTATTGCAGAGAGATGCACCATGATCAGAAACACTATATGAGATCGTTTCTAATGAAACGTGAGAATTTATTAATCGTGAGGGCTGGGACGACCATCCGGTGTCATTAGATTAGGGTTTATCATGAGAGGGTTTCTAACTTACCGTATGTAATGTATGACTTGGACGAGACATCTGGTGTCCAACTGCATGTCCTATCTAGGCAGCAACTGACTACCACTGCTAGCACGGCGAAGAGATACGAATGCAGGTGCCTCAGCCTCGTTGCGACAGTTGGTGTGTTGATACTGCTGCAGGTTTCCATTTTGGTTTTTTTTTTGTTCTTATGCGCTACTTCCCTGTAGTTTTAGGTTTTCAGTCGTCGTTCGATTAGCACTATCCTTCCTACACGCACACACACTTTGAACAACTAAACCCGTCAACACCCACACCTCTCACACTAACTTAAGCCGGTATCACACTTGGCTTAACATTTCTGCTATTTTTTGTTCTTTCAGACGTAGTTCGCGGTACGAGATGTTGTGTTTTTTTGCAGGCAATTATTAATTGCATCAGTTGGCAAACAGCTCGCTAAGGGTTGGAAGCTTTCCAGTGGGTTTAACGGCAGCCTCCGAAGCTGTCCGAAGGCATCACTGGGGTATAGGCCACTTTTCGAGTCAACCGTAGCCGCATGACCCGATCACAGTTAATTAAAAAACGCCCTTTCGTAGTAGTAGCAGTTCCACCGGATCAGCTGCTTAATTTGAGTTGTATTTTTTTTTGTGATTTCAACAGATCGACACGACTCCGTAATCCTTCCGGCCGAATTCGCCGATTCTTTGTGATTGGTCTGCGAAAAAAAAGAGAAGAAAAAGCCTATGTTAGATTTGCTACATCCAATTAGTAATTTTAGTGCAAAGTCACCATTTGGAGACATAATTACGCCCCGCATACATATAGCAATAAAATCAAACTTCTATCATTGGGGAGGTTTATGTTTTTTGCGCAACCAATATTAAGATCGCCAATCGCCAATCGACGAATAATGATCAACTGATCAGGCGCCACATGTCTGGGTGGGAGTCGTCGCCGCACTAGAATGATCGAGCAATGATTTCTAAGGAGTCATTTCGTCAGCTTAGAGATCTCGGAGAGCGCTCGCTTAATCGCTAATGGCAATTATTTGCCATTCTTCTTCTTGTTCTGCGCTAGGGGGCTCTAGTTAGTTTATGAGGCTGTTAGGATGGATTAGCCCGTCCGTAGACTTTAAAGTTTGTTTTATGACCGGGACGACCACTTTTCATAGACGTGAACTTGACTCCGAAGACTCTATCGCGAAGGGGGTCGCTCAAAGAGGCCACATAACAAACGAATATAAATAATTAGTGCATTTATTGCTTTTCCACAATCAGCTGCCGGGTTTTTTTTTCAAACAATAAATATCTTAAAGATAGGCAATAAAATAAATGGAAGATAAATGATTTATATTTTAACAGATTAAGCCAATTCCCAGACGAGTCAAGTGACTCATTTTGATACTTCGGCGGAACTGTTTAGCCTAATTGATGTGATTTTTGGAATAAAAAAAATAACCTTGAAGTGCCATTATAAATTATTGAGGACAGCCTTGTTTCCGTACAGTTTGATAAGATTAGTCTGATCAAGTGAAACATCTGAGTACGACAATTGTTTAAAAGCATTTATTGCAGTGTGAAAAAGCGTTTGAAGAGTGGTCCAGGGAAGAATCATTTGAATTATAGTTTGAAAACTTGTTTTCGTTGATTGTGCAATACCACACCCAGCCAGTTTAAAACTAAATTTAAATTACCCGAATAATAACGAGTTCTAACAAAACTCTAAATTATGAAGCTCGAGGACTCTAAAAATGAACTCATTCATACTCAAATTGAACAATTACGTTTCAGTCAACTGTAACAGCGCCAAAAAAAATCTGTGACTAACGGATCGGAATTTGATTCATAGTTCTAATTACAGCAGTAAAGTAATCTATCGTGCTGATAATCGAAAAATTCTACATTAAACCAACCATAAAACTATAAGAAATTGAGAAACTTGTAAAAACATTCAACAAGGCATAACTTGATTACCATTGGGTAAAAATCAACCAAATTTTGAACACTTTCTCATTGAAGTGTATTGTTTACATCCTGTCAAACTCGAAGTCAAATTCTTTCCAAATACCTGGAATTTTCTGACCTGTTGCACCGGCAGTTGGGAAAAATATTGAACATTCACCATTCAACCGTCTCCAGAGTGTTGAAGCGGTTGACGTTGGATCACGGCAAAGCAGAAAACCGGGACAGGAGAACAAAAAGACAGAGAAATCCAACGTCTCAAGTCGTGATTTGGCTAAAAACATCGGCATGTCTCAGAGCTACGTCCAGAATGCAAAGAAGAGAGCTGGACTACATACACACAAGGTGCAGAACTTCTCAAACCGCGATGAGCGGCAACAATCGACGGCTAAAACTCGGGCACGGAAGCTTTACGAGAAGATGCCGACAAAATATGGCTGCTGTGTGATGGATGACGAAACGTACATAAAAGCCGATTTTAAGCAAATTCCGGGATTGAAGTTTTTCACCGGCAAGAGCAAGTTCGACGTGGACGACAAATTTAAGAAGAAGAAAATGTCGAAGTTCGCCTCCAAATACCTCGTTTGGCAGGCCATCTGCTCTTGAGGACTGAGGAGTGAGCCTTTCGTTACAAAAGGCACAGTAAATGGTGATACCCACAAATGTGAGTGCCTCGAGAAGCGCCTTTTGCCGTTCTTGTAGCAGCATTACGAAGCTCCGCTATTTTTGCCAGATTTGGCATCATGCCACTATTCTAAAAGTGTCTTGGAGTGGTATGAGGCCAATTCTGTCCATTTTGTTCCAAAGGACATGAACCCACCAAACTGTCTGAAGCTGCGCCCGGTGGAGCAGTACTGGGAATTTCGGAAGAGTGAGAAAACAGTCAAAGATGAGAAGGAAATGTTGAGAAAATGAAAAAAATCTGAGAAACTGTTACTGGATGACACTGTAAAGACTTTGATGGAGGGTATCAAGCGGAAATGCGTTCAATTTTACACTCAAGGCTCCATTGATTAACTTTTCTTTTGATTTTTGAAGTAAATATATGTATAAAATTACCATAAAATTTTTGTTTGAATCTTAACGAAAATTGGCATGACATTTTCGGTGTCGCAATAATTTCGTGTTCACCCTTTAACGTTATCAGTTTTCTCTGCGTCAAAGCAAGCGCTGAGTACGTATACAATTATTCAGTATTGCGAGGGTTTTTTCTCCTTTCAAAATCCCTTGAGAAAAAAACGGGTTTTCTATCAATCGCAATTCACTGAAAATATATGGCATGATTCTTCCCCTCGTAAAACAATGCAAAACTAAAATGTAGGGAAATTCAGCTTCCACATGACATAGAGAGTAGAAATTTACATACGATTACCAAACCCTTCTTCTCTTCATGTTTTCCTAATGTATCAGCTAACTAATGTGATGGTGGTGCTCAGCATAGAACACATTTGACCGATTATTTCCCGACCAACGCACACTTCGATCGTGAAAATGATGGGGTTCCCTAACGCGCACATTGTTCGAAACATGCAGACAAGTGCAGGCTCGCCGCAACACACAATCCCCGTTGTAAGAAACGTTAATATCGAATTTTACATTCTAATTAACCGTACCTTCACTGATGGGTGCGTGCTGCTATACGACCTGATGACGAGGGCACCTTTCTTTCCAACTGGAACTCATTCGTTTCATTGCACCAAGAACGGATCGTATCAGGTTCTATGAAGTGAACAACACACAAATGAACAACTGTGTCCATCGCGAAAGAACCCGGGTGATGAGATGCTTCGTAAAAAGAAGGTACCTTTCACTTATGTATGCACCCTCTTTTCCAAATTATGGATGGATTGTCATCGCTGGCTGGCTGGATGTTGACGACGGCCGTTTGTCGGGTGTTATTTATACTCACTGCTGAACCTTTGAATGCATAATCTAATAATTTGATACACACATTCGGCGTCGTCGTCGTCGTCGTTTTCTTTTCCTCGGGTTCCTGGGATATCTAACTCGGTAGAAAATTGAAATACGTTGAACTTTGCGACCGAGCCCCCCTTCAATATGAATTAGCCTTTGACATATTGTTGACTCAACCAAACGCAAGGGATCGTTCCCATACCCTTCGGATAGCTAAGAATAAATTATGAAACGCATTTTCAAGTTGAATCAATCAGAGAAAACTGATCAACGCAAGAAGCGGATTATTCTGTAATCTGGTAGAATAATGGATAGAAGACTACTTACTCTATCGTCTTTTTCTAAACTTTTGTCAATAGTAAAATTTCAACCAGACTGTACACTGCACGTTAGACGGCTTATGGCGAATGTTATTAAATGAGTTTTCCCATTGTGTTTTTCACATGCAGGAAAGTGCACAACAATGCGCACATGGAAGTATCGTGTTACATATTTAAAGTTTTATATACTTATCCAGCAAACAACCACAGAAGGCGGTGCATTTAACCGACGACATAGAAAACGCGACAAGCTCAAGAGAACCACAATAGCAGCAGCTCAAAGTGCCAGAGCCCAGTAAACAGGTAGGTGGGTGGAACAGGGGTGGCTGCACAGCACATGGCATGCTCGGATCGAATTGAAAGTAACGCATGCAGGCCCAAACATGGCTGCAATTTAATTGTTGTACGTTTTCACGGTCGAGGTGCACGTGATTAGCTGTGTATTTTGCTGAGTGTTTACATGCATACATTCGCGGTGGCGGGCGTTCTGAGAGTCAGCTGAGATAGCAAAATCAAAGGGTGTCTCCAAGTTCGAGGTAAGTAAGCGGAAACCTTTTAAAACCGCCCAATCAACAGTGTTGTAGTTCCTATCGGCAATACTTATTAGGCCAGCATGTCGATAGCCATTTGACAAAGGTCACCAGGCTTATGACATCGTGCCGGTCACAGGGCGGCGTTAGGCTATAATTAACGGAACTTAAAGTTGTATGTCATCCTCGGCTCGTTCAAAAAAGTTAAGCCCGAAACATGATTGCAACGTGCTGATTCAGCGTGAAAGGGAATTGTGTGGGGCCCATTGTGGGCCTTGTTAATACGCCGTAATATAGTGTAAAGTGAGCTGAACATGTTATGACAACTGTTCACTGGCCGCCGGCCGCCAACACTCTTGCTCCGGGCTCTCGGTAACAGCCGCCATCATACATCACGCATCACGCCACGCCAGGCAGTCAGTTCGCAGGTTTTACCCATACTACACGCACGTCCGAGCATCGCCCATTAGCGCGCTTCCCTGTCATCCCTTTGCTGGTGCAAATCGGAAATGCACAATGGTGATCCAGCCAGGATTTAAATTTTTGCCAAGCAGTTTAAAGTTCCTGGACGCTGAACCGATTTACAGGCACTGATGGAGGGGGATCCAAATAGGAAGCGAATTGTTAGTTCGCGTGTCATTGTGGAGTTCGCTTGAGGTTTTCCAAAATGGCCGCCTCCCAAAAACAATTTGAAACGAGAGAAGAAAAAAAAGAACAAATTTAAAAAAGCTAACACAGCCAGAAATCGATAAGTGTGCTCAAAAATCGCGCGAGATAGTTTTTGGAAACGTAATACAGCAAAATATTACCGATATCGAATCGCAAGTTTTGAGAGATTCAAAAAAGGCCAATGGAAGCGGATCTGGAAAAGGTAGCGCATTGCGGATCTCAATGGAGATCGCGAATACCGGATCTCAATGGAGATCGCGCATAGCGGATCTCGAAGGAGATCGCGCATAGCGGATCTCGAAGGAGATCGCGCGTAGCGGATCTCGAAGGAGATCGCGCATGGCGGATCTCGAAGGAGATCACGCATGGCGGATCTCGAAGGAGATCGCGCATGGCGGATCTCGAAGGAGATCGCGCATGGCGGATCTCGAAGGAGATCGCGCATGGCGGATCTCGAAGGAGATCGCGCATGGCGGATCTCGAAGGAGATCGCGCATGGCGGATCTAGAAGGAGATCGAGCATGGCGGATCTCGAAGGAGATCGCGCAGAGCGGATCTCGAAAGAGGTCGCGCATAGCGGATCTCGAGTGAGGTCGCGCTTAGCGGATCTCGAAGAAGGTCACGCATAGCGGATCTCGAAGGAGGTCGCGCATAGCGGAACTCGAAAGAGGTCGCGCATAGCGGATCTCGAAGGAGGTCGCGCATAGCGGATCTGGGAAAGATCGCGCTCAGTAAAATTGTGATTTGCTTAGTGAATATTAAGAAGTTTCTCTGGAAAGATCTGAAAGAATTCAATGCAAGCTATTAATCCTGTAGATTGAAGCATTTTAGAGCTAGAATGTTTTTTGGATCGTAACTGAACATCGTGAAAAGTGTGCCTCCTTCAGAAGTTTTGATAAGATGATAATAGCTGTTTAGTGAGAAAAAATTCTGCCAAATCTTAATCGAATCAATATTGTTTCTTCATACTCTTGGTGTATCGTTACAATACGGAAAAAAGCTAAGCACGAATAGGAGTAAGAGACGCCATTGCAATGGCAAGTGTAACAAGTATTAAATGTCGCACAACTTCTGAAAAGGACCTAAAATATAGTACCCGATTCTAATCACTCATTACGGAGATAATTTGCTGTTTAATTGAAATTTCCGTAGAAGAAATACGCCAAAATGTTTGCACGTTCTAATCTGTATCGACGACGTTGCCTACCAACAGGCGTTTAATTTTATAGTTTCTTTGCGGAATGGAAAGTCTGCCTCTTAAAATAGTATTTCAGCAGGCGTGCTCTTCTAGTGAAATGTTCGAAACCTGAATGGCCTTGCTTGCATTCCAATTTCGAGTGAAATCAGAATTAGTATCAAAAAACAACCAAGAGTTTTCCCAGGAGCTGTTTCCGCTAAACTCCCTTCGACTTGCTCTCAATTGCACCGGTCCTTCGGCGAGGACAAACTAACGAGTCGAAACGTTCAATGCGTTGTTCAATAACCTAACTGCACTCTGACGATCCAAGCAGCGGCACCCGCGCGAGGACATATCATTGGCACTAGCCATAACCAGATAAAATCATTATTCAAAGATTTGGTAAAGTGTCCCCTTTGATGGTGTATGAAATTGGAATTCATTTGTTGCCATAACTGTTCGCAAACGAATGCTCCCATCAGCAGTAAGCATTTCTCAACACGCGACGCCAATGCCCAGCAACGAGCGCCGATCCAAGCGAGCGAACGACGCCAAGAGAGCATGAGAGATGCACTTACTGGCAGAAGAAACGAGGCAGCCTCGTAACATCTAGGCGTTTCCATCCGTTGCAAGCACGTGGTCCTTTGCTTGCGTGCTAGCCTACGAAAGGGCGCATTCGTCAATGCGCCTCGAATAAGTTAGTTTCACCACCATTACTTTTCCGTTCCAGTCCGCCGTGCCTACCAAAGAGAAGCCCATTTTTTTGCCGTTCCAGCACTTGCTGGCCTCCTTAGTCACCCTCAGTCCACTTATAGATCCAGCCCGGGTGAATCACACGTTAAAAAAAACAATTACCTTGAAAATGTAGGCAATGGTTGATGGAGTGATCTTCTGTGATGACGATTTGCCTTGTCTTTCAAGAACGAGACTCACCTTCGGACGGTATCAGGAATCAGTCTTGCACTCGAGGGCGACCGAGTGAAAACGGGTTATGGTGTGAAGACGACGTCTTTCGAGGGTCCAGAATGTAGAACTCAGTTTGCATAACATCCTTTTTGTCAACCCAAGTCAGTATTTGGCAAGGTACTGTACTGAGAACACATGACTTAGCGTTCAAGAAAATCTCACCTGCGACATCGTACATTGCTAGGAAAGTCTTGAACACTGGCCGCTGAAACAGCATTATCCATGAATGTTCACCATCAATCTTTGTTGAGCCTCAATCAGATTATAATTAGGTATATGTTTTTCGTAATAATTTGGCACTAGAGTCACTACTGAAGTCTCGCTATAAATGAAGAGAGGAAACCAAAATTAGAAGCGTTATGGAATTAGAATTGAGAAGAAATTCCAAATTACGATCACATCTGTGGTATACCGACTACGGAATTAGTTTGTTTTGATTCAAGTTTCCATATGTTCCCATACCATCTTTCTGATTCGTGCAGAGGTGCCAGATGGACTGATTATCGAGCATTTGTTTGTACTTAATTTTCAGATGTGCTAGGTAGTACTAGATTTTGGAAAAAAAGTCAATCATTTGTTTTGAATAGCAGAGGGCTTTTGTTTTGAATTATTCATTAGAATATTTTATTAACAAAGAGTGTCGTTTCGTCTGTATGCTTACGAATTATTATTTCAGTGCATTTTTATGCCTGGTGTAGGTGTTGTTATGAATTTTGATATAGATTGTTATTTCAAAAGTGAAAAAAATCAAAAAAAGATGCATTAAGCAGCAAAGCGCTAAATTCATTAGCGAAATCGTTTTACAATATATATGTTAATGTAAGACTGGGAATAAAATAAACAGGATTTGTGTTACACCTGCCCTTACAACAAATCTTTTTCAGAAGAGAGTAGCGTTATGCTGAACTTAAAATTGTATGTTATCAGCCTAAGTTTCATATTTGTTTTTTCTTTTTTTCGGAGGAGAAGGTGAATGTGTGGGGCCCATTGTGGGCCTTGTTAATACGCCGTAATATAGTGTAAAGTGAGCTGAACATGTTATGACAACTGTTCACTGGCCGCCGGCCGCCAACACTCTTGCTCCGGGCTCTCGGTAACAGCCGCCATCATACATCACGCATCACGCCACGCCAGGCAGTCAGTTCGCAGGTTTTACCCATACTACACGCACGTCCGAGCATCGCCCATTAGCGCGCTTCCCTGTCATCCCTTTGCTGGTGCAAATCGGAAATGCACAGGAATGGGCATTGTTTTTCCTTCTACAACTTTATTTATTTCGATTATCGTTAGTTAATAATGTTCCACGGTTTGTAAACATAACACCTTGAAACTTATTGAGTTCGAAATAGGAGGTTGAAAATTAATGTTTGGATACAAATATCTCAGTCTTTAGTGGAGGCCGATTTCACCAAAAATTTTAATGACACTAGCTTAAATTCAAAAGATATATACAGCACACCTCTTGTTTGGCAAATTTTGAAAAGGGAGCTTTCTTTTTTCATAACACGAGCTCCAAAAAGTTGAAAGACCTCCACAATCGTTGACGAGCGTTGAGGTCTAGATTTAATCAGACCCATCACCTTCAGCTACAAATGTATGCCAGCTAGTCCGGCTTTTGAGCAAAGAAATTGGGCAAGTAGCAGACCAACAATGCATTAGCGATAATTAACACATTTCTTTGGTTGGTGAAATGAAGCCGCCGCAAATACACCTTAAAATGAGTTCACACCCCGGGCATGTCAACGATGATCGAAAACTTCCAAAAACGTTGGCAACTCCTTTCCCGAACCTAATCTGATCTGTAGAAAACGAATTCCACAACCACCGGTTGCTCTGATCAGAGATTTATCTTTGTTCCATCGATCCCATTCGACGAGACACGTACCAAAGTAGGCTATTGCCTTTTCAAATGAACATGCCACTGAGCGAGAGATCGCTCGATGATAAAAAGCAAGCCATTAGCATCTCTACACACCATCATGCTTAACCTGAACCTGCGTTAGTTGCTTGAGAGCTATCATGGGTGGAACCAAGCTTTCGGAGACTTTCACGCGCAAGCCTTATAGGTAGGTAGTTCCCGATTTTAGAGAAACCACCATGCAGACGACACACTGTTACGTGTCGTGTGTGGAAGGAAGGAAGGTAATTCAAAAAATGAGCCAACATAAAAATAATCCGTAACTTCCTCGATCCTTTAAGGTGTAGGCGGTTTGATTGGTGTGTTGTTTAATGTTAAAGTCTAAAACGAACGATGCCGCACGTAATTTATTTCTAACGTTTCTGAAGGTACATACCTATTTGCTATTTCCTATCGCAGTACCTCACAATCGAGATGAATAGACTCATTCCGAAATGTGAACCGCGACCGCGACCTACGAAAATCCGTTTCGAAACTAAGGCAGTTATTATTTTTATATGCTCATCGTAGTGCAGTTCATGTCTTTATGTCTTTTTTTTTCTGAGTCAAGGGAACGCATCCAGTAGTCTTTTGACGAAAAAGTATAAACTTTGGCACCTTATCTTAATTAAACTTCCGCTTCTGGGCGACGATGGCGTAACTAGGGAGAAACACCAGCCCAAAAGTCATTAGGCTTATCTGTTATTTTTTCAGTCTGTGTTGAATTTTTAGTTTTGCCATAGTTTAGTTAGTTTGTGGCGCTTTAATTTGGGCTGTTGCATAACGAGCAAATGAAATTATTTAATTAATACGGTGACGAGGGCGAGATGAAGGAATTAAAGTTTAAGTTTGTATAAATTCTAATCACACGTTGAACAATTTGAACAAATTTAAATAGTTGACGATTATTTTCTTCAGTAAGAAAAATAACAATTTTAACTGCAAAGGGTAGGCGTTGATTTTCTGTTTTTGTGGCTTTTATTTATTTAAAACTGTGAAAAGTGCTGACAAGAGACTATGGACAGAGTAGTCTACGGGAATTTTTAAATTTTACATACGACTACTTTTATTCATCGAAATTTTCCTAATGATGATGAAGGATTTTTATCGATCGCAGTTAGTTTTAATGTTGATTGAAATGAAAAGACCCGTATTTTTTTTTATTTAACGGTAAGCTTTGTACATTTCTCATGCTTTTTGCTCATCATTCTGGTGAAACATCAACACATGATGAAGCACAATGGCGTGGCACTGACAGTGACACTCGTTCAGTCAGCTAATTAGCGGTTTTTATAGTGCTGTTAAATTATGCTGAACCTAACCTAGCCAAACTAACTCACCTATACGGAAAATTTCCATATAAATCCAGAGAGTGGGCAATGTGGATAAAAATGTTTAAGCGATCTCTAACCGTGGATATTCTCGCCTTGAATTTGAATAACTCATACACGTGATGGATGGCATCACTGTCATCTACCATGAACCCAACCTGTCGCGTTTGAATTAATTTCATTGATGACGACGGTACACCTGTTTTGTTTGTGGAAACCGTACTGTTGTTTGTCCAAACCATACTGTTGTTTGGTGGCGACAGCAAATTGAATTTTTAAACTCTCAGCTAGACAAATAAACTGCCATTACTAGCTCCGTTCGGGTCTCACCCCGGATTTTATGCTAATGCAGCGACAGCGGAACCATAATAGACACGCGGTGGAAACAAAACAAACTAATGGAAACCAAAAACAAAAGCCAACTGGGACCAGCACGCGTGATGTCCCACCTTTCCGGGTAGAGCGTCACCTTGAAAATTTACGAAATAAAATGATATCCATCCAATTTGCATGCCGTTTGGTCATTTCGATCATAATTTAATAAAAAGAAACCTTCAGTCACTTTTGCGTTTCACGACCGGCAGGTTGAGCGAAGCCCGAACCAGTTTGATCTATCTACGCTAGAGGGGAGTTAGATCTGATAAATTTAAGCAAAAATAACACAAAAAACACTTCATCATTCAGCGTTTATGTCAAAATGTGACCGACAAATATGACATAGATTTCGTTGGAGATTGACGGAGTTTATGGCACAAAAATTATATATAACAGATTTTTTATTGGTGTGGATTGTTTTTTTTTCTTGTGCCAAAGATTATAAAACCTACTTAAATAATTTTTTCCTTATAATTTTTTCGTTTTATGCAAGGAAATTTGAAAAACTACTGTAATATATTCCTACATTATATTACTATAAGACTCTTACAATCCATCAACTCATATTATCGTTTGGACGAACTGAAATTGTGTTTATGTCAGCATTTCAACCTCAATGTTTGACCTCTGCAGCTGCAGTGCACATTTTGGTCGGTCATACCCGGAGCGAGCCCGTTTTCTTGTAAACAGACGTGAAGAAAACTTATTAGACTACATCCAATAAGCTCATGAACTGCCAGCGCATGAGGTGCTCGAAAGGTTCCCACTTTACCCCTCACCTTGTGGAGCTGCGGCCATCACCCAGACTTAGAACAGGCAGCGGGCATCCAGCAGAAGTAATGGTTTTATGTGATTCGAAGACATAGAGGTCAGGTGACCTCGACCAGCAGCAAGTACTCGTAGTACATGACGCCAGCTGACGACACGACAACGGTTTATCGACAAAGAACATTGGTCGCGGGAAAATTGGAACAACTCGTGTAAGGTTTCTGCATTTCCATGTCGCACAATTGAGGTACCACTTCAACTTTTCATATTGCACCTACCTTTCATATATTGGTGCTTTATGAACGCCTTTCGTAATCGGGGCGCTCTAGATGGAAACGGCAATTGCTGACCATCTAAAACGTGCTGGCCCTTTGTCCGTATGACAATTGGCAGGCAGGCAGGCGGATCAATTGCGCTAAGTCAGCGGATAATCGCCAAATAGTCTTGCCTAATTGAAATCAACTTCAACGATTTGACAGTGCTTTGTATATGAATTCATAACAATATCAATTATGCATTTTTTTTGTTTCAATTTTGTGCAGTCAACCAAAACGGTGAAACACCTATTGTTAAATTAAAATTGACATTACATTCAAGATCCTTTTCGAAATATGACTTAAAAATTTGAAATTTTAGATCCCGAATGTGTACATTGAATTTTAAATCCTTCATTCAGACCCGTTTTGTGAATCTAAATTCTTGATTATAAGTACGAATTATTCTGAATCAAAGCAATCGACAGATTTCCTGGTTGTTTTGTTCCATTTGGCACATTCAGTTACTCACTCAGTGAGTTCCAGTCACCTTGGCGACGTCATCCAAGTTACTGATAAAAAACGGGTGGGAACTAAAATTTCGGAATTTCACTTTCAAGGTGTGAAAAAAGTCAAGTGTACTTGAAAAAGATTTGATTTATTGGAATTAAAGGTACATTGTCCATTGTTGAAAAAAAAATTAGTGAACAGTTGAAAACGGTCCACAATCGCTGAAGCTTCCGTTTGTACGCGTTGCACGGCCTTCATGTCAACTTTGTGAATACATCTCTTGATTCTAGTTCTTGGCTCTCCAATTATTTGTGTACACCGATGAGCTCAAAGTTCCGAAAAAATCTTCGATTGGGCGACACTGAGGCAGATTTGTCGGGTTGTGGTTCTTGGATACAAATGGGATCGAATGGGTATTCAGGAAGGATTTTTTTTTTTTTAGCATAATGCGATGACGCTTCATCCGGTCAAAACACGTATTGTCCATGCATATTATAATTTTTGTGTAGGAATGGCATCAAAATTTTCATCGAACATTCATTCTGGTACACATCTTGATTGATAGCCAAACCAGACGGCTTGAACCATGGCTTAGAAGTACCTCTCTCGAAAATGGCGATGTACAGCATCACTTTATGTTCAAACTTATGATTGTAGAACTTTCCTTGGAATAGTATTGATCGTTTCCGGGGATGCACGTCTTCGAAAGAGGGAAGTAACTTTCGTCGCTCAAAAACAAAACATTTTCCGGAATAATGTTTCATCATCCAACGGCATTGGGATATAACAGTTGAAGTCTGATCCTCAGTGTATTCTGGGGCTCTTGTCTTCTTCCGGCACTTAAGTCCAACTTTTTTCAATGTCTTGCCAATGTACTGGTGAGAACAATTGAACTTTTTGGCGGCATCCCGTTGGTTCAGTGAATCCTTGTTGTTGTTGAAGGCACGAGAAAGAGAACGAAGTCCTTTTGCGTCCATATTTTCCGCTGGTCTGACACTACCTTGCTTGCGAGTAGTTGTTGGGAATTTAAGGATTTGGGGGAAGCCGCCACATTTTCACTTTTAAAATGTTGTACTGTACACTTTTAGCCGAGATTTTTGTGCTGTTCATAGAACTGTTAATCGTGCTCGCGAAATTCTTCTTGTTTCGACGGCATTTTGAACAAAACTGGGCAAACATAAACAAAAGAAAATACTGGCGAAAAATGAGAAGAAAAGCTAACGCATTAACACTCTCATTTGTCTCTGAGCTCGTTTATGTTTGAGCATTGGGACCTCGAAAAATATCCAAAATTTTAGTTGCCACCCTTTATTTAAATATTTTCATCCAATAGCACTTGAATGTCACTATTTAAACTATGCGTATATTTATCAAAAGTCAGAGCCTACCTTGTGTGTGTTTCTGGATGAGAATAAAAATCTGGATCACATTCAGCGATTAATCCTTTGAATTTAAGATCCAAAGGTTAAATAATGGAAACTTCAAAAGTTGGGTCATAAAATGAAGCTCTTGAGCCACACCAACCGATCAAAGACGTTTCAATGGTAGGTACTTATAGTGTGAAAAATCCCCCCCGAGATTATCCATCGTCGCCGTCAGCCAAACGCAAACCGCACCGCTCTCAAAATACAATCATCGTAACTATTCGTAAAACGGTGTGTAAACCCAATCGGAAAAGATATATGAGACCATAAAAATGTAAACCGTTTCTTGAATCTTGAAAAAAAAGGCAAAAACAAAACCCTTTCTCGGTTCGCGTTCGGCGACAGCTTGAAGAAGTATACGTAAATGATTGAAGGAGATGGGTCAAGTTTTTCATTTCTGAGTGATCGACACTCCCGAAGTGAAAGGAAGAGAAAGAAAGGAAGAACTTACATTTTTACTAACGCCTTCCCAAAAATAAAACCACAGTGATAACTATAAAGATAATCGCACCCCGTAAAATCTGAGAAAAAAAATCTATGTTTTGGGTGATGTGCGATATCTGATTTGGGTTGATTGTTGTATTTATGTTACGAGAGTAGGTCATGTTGCTTCGACGTGTAATATTGATGCGATGGTAATTAAAACAAAAAATTATAAATGCCTCCATGAGGGGTCAACTAATGGTCAAATGTAAGTTTTGAAGGATAGGCGTGTGATGATCAAATGAAGACACAAAAAGCCAACTTCTATCCGTAATAAAACTTAATTTGTTTGTTGAGTTTGCTGAAAGCCACCGGGTCATTATGTGTGATGCATACACACATCTAGTAGATGCAATTCAGTAGCGGCCGAAAAAAGAGTACATATTCCTATTTGTTTCAAGGTGATTATCTTCGGCTTATGAAATGCCATTCGGGCACTTTTGACCTCAGCGCGTCAGAAGAGAAAAAAAAACATTCAAATCTAGCAATGGCACTTGAGCTTTTCATTTTCGACTGAAAACCGGTATCTAAATTGACTTGTAGACAGTATCCATATACAAATTCAACGCTTCAAAAATCTGCGCACATTTACGACAATGCGAGAAAGAGAAGAAAAAGCGCCAAATCACGTTTCCCAAACACCATGTTTTCGATTGAACCATAAAAATGAGATATATGACCTACATACAGACTGCGATTATGATATCTTTCACGATAGAAATAAATATACTTACACTTTAAAGGAAGGAGCAGCGAAAAAGCATCGAGACGCGGACAGCACTCGAAGACGACGATCGACAGAAATGTTGGGGCCCCAAAATGCACGGTTTTTATCTAGAAGAAGGGGAGAGGAAAAAAAACAAATGGAAAGAGTTAGTTCCGTTTGATCGAAAGAAAGAAGAAGAAAAAAATGGACGCGATGATGTCGAAACCGCCCCGCGTCTACATAGATTTGTATGAGGCGGGAAAACAATATTTGTACACTTCTGATGATGGATTAGTGCCGGGCTGGTGTTCTTCCAGCTCGATCAACTCCAAATGATGGAGCGTTTGGCGCTTCGTGTAGTTTCGTTGCTGCTGCCATAGTTTTGAACGATAACCTCAATAAGCAGAAATTATCAAAAAAAAAAAAAATGTTTCCAACTTGAGAGTATCTAATCTTCTACGAAATTAGTTTTGGAATGTTCATTTAAACTCAAATTACGTTTGTTGTGGCCTGACTGTACCAGAAATAAAGGTAATTTAGAGCACACTTCCACCATTCATAAGTGTGCCAAGTCAACATTGAATAGCAGGCGTTGGCGTACGTTTGACGTGCCCACCACCTTGTTTTTGTTGGACATTTTACGGATTCAAAAGTTTTGCTTGTGAAAAATTATGCAGAAACAGACAAATACAACGGATCTCTAAAGTAGTTTTGGCAAAGGATTGCTGAATTGTGAATTCATTGCTAATTGTCCTAATTACTTGAAAGGTAGTCCAGGTATGAACAACATCATGTGTAACACTTATTCCAAGACGTTTATTTTCCCTTTTTTAAGAATATCAACTCGAAGGAGTGGCTAAAAGTAGTATGCATACAGTTATTTTTTTAAGAAAATAAACAATTGCGATCGAGCTAATCAAGCGGCGGAAACTTGTTACCTCCCAGTGAGCTGTAGGACTTAAATCTGTACATCTGTGAAAATGGTGTTCCGTCGTGGGTCCTTTCAAGCCTGATGCAAATAAATTCTCGGAAAAGAAGTAAGAAGCCCTCAAGCTAAGTATTCAAAATAGTATCTACTTTTACATCTGAAGTTCTAACAATTGAAAATAAGGCGAATTATGTTGAAAAGACAAACTTTTATCTAGGATTGGAATTCAGCAAATAGTTTGTTCTGTTTTAAGGATTTTTCAAGGTGGTTCTACAAAAATGAAACAAAATTCCTCATAGATTTAGATCAAGTAGATTCAAAGCGGAAGGTAATTTTTTTTATAGTTTCATGATTCGAAGTCAAAGTAAACATTCGTTAACTTTTGTGCTTAAGTTCTGAACAAATTAAGATATAAATATTCTACCAATGTTTTGATTGACTGGAAAGGTTGCCTTGATTATTGGGAAATTTAATTGTTTTTTTTTGGAGGAGTAGGCGTTTGCTGAATCGGCAGCACACGTTTTTTTTCGGCTTCAAATATTTTCCAAAAATTTACAGAAATTTCATGGATTTTTTATCAAATTCGATTAAATTTATGTTGATAGGGTAGTGAAATCGTTTGTTCCAAAGTTGAATATGATTAAAGTGCTGCTATTCAAGAATCATTCATTAATTTCAACAATTTAATAATGAACGAAATGAAAAAGTGCGATGCATGCGGTAATTCTAGAATGAAGAAAAACTTCAGTGATTAAAACATTTATTGGGAAGATTCGAGGAAGATGAGCACATGATATTTGGTGAAAGTTCCTCTGTAAGATCTGTATCTGATCTCTTTCAAATCGTGGGAAGATACCTTCTGGGAGTGTTTGCTAGCTGATGCGGATTTTGCTGCTTAGAATTTGGTGAGCTCGTTCCTTCATTATTCTTAGTTACCATCTGCAATTCTGTTATCAAATGAATCGGTGTTAAGAGGGGATTATGTAGTAATAATATAAAATTTTGTATCAAAGTGACAATAGATATGATAGAAATTATAAATTGGAAACAGGTAAATAACTGCGATCGCCGGTATTGGAAGGTTTTCTTTTCCATGCTTTTGTCAAACTGCAGTCTGGTAGTGCTACGCTTGCTGCGACCTTAACTACTTTTTAAATTCTGTGCAGTGTGGTTGTTCAATCCTCCCGTAAAAGGGTTAGAATGCTTCATATTTTACATTCAATTTAATTTTAAAAGAATTGCGATTAACACATGTAGTAAGACATTCTTGATTTCTGTGTTTAAATTTTTTTCATTATGTTTTAATACTTGTTTAGACGTAAAAATAAGGTGGCAATGGAAAGATTCTCAATATTTTTTTGATAACAGGTGGTGAATTGCAGGTGGTAACATGTAGACATTTTGTATTTATGATTGATTATAAAGTAAAATAGCTTAACTCTATTGGGGATAAGTGGGGGGTAGGACAGGGCATCAAACGAGCGGAAAACTGATATACAATGGATTGTGGGTTCAAGCCAGCCGGAGTATTTCGGCAAATTTGGAATTTTGAGAAGATTACTCAGGTACCTATTCAGGATTTTAATTTGTTTCGAACAGTTGGAAGGGAGTGAGATAAGTCAAACCTGTCCCAAGCCAGTGGTAACGGACCCCTTGGTTGTGATGCAATTATTGTTGATGAGTTAAGCATGAACAATATTTGAATGTGCGATCGAGACTTCCCGTACCGACTCGGGTATAAAGACCTATCAGCCACTGGTGGGTTTAACATACAAGAAGAATACAAGAATTTGGTTGTTTTATTTTTTTTCTATTCGAGTTTCACATTTGTTGCAAATGAATGGACTATGGAAATTTAATTTGAATTTTTTTGTTAATTTTTTTTTGTCTCAGTAAGATCCTTTTTCTTCAGTTATATTTGCTCGAAATATATGAGACTCAATACAGTATGAATAAGAGTTTCAGTAAAAAGCTTAGAAATTTCAGAAGATTTGAAACAATATATAATGGAACCTTTTAATGGCACAATCAATTTGAAAAAATATAAGAATTTGACACAAAATAGCCCGGTTCAGCTTAGTTTACAGTCCGAATCAAGAGTTCCAATGTAAAACTTAGGCATTTCAGGAGATCAGGAGAATAAGTTTTGAGTGGCCACATCATTTACCTAAATGATTTCTTTGCCACATCCACTTTACCTCATAACAATCAACGTGAGATTTGTGGAGGGATGGCGTTCAGCCGGTCTCTCCAAAACAAATCATCACATGTGCTGCACTTGCTTTCCCTCTATCTCGACTACACGGACTTGGCCGGCATCGTTATTGGTTTATTTCAAAGAAGGAGATTCTCAAAACTGCACAGAAATACAAACGCACGATCTAAATTCAGTTGACAACCTAGACAAAAAATTTCTATATCATCTATACATTATTTGTATATGAAAGCTGCATTAAAGATTTCTGACTTCTGCTCCTTTTATAGCTGTCAAGTTTGGAGTTGTTGTTCGTGAATACTTAAAAATTGTTGAGTGTCAAATTCATAAACGATAACGTCTGAGATCCTGATCGATTTCCTTCTACCATATTGTATGTTTCCAAGGTGCATTCTGATATAAATCGTCAAATCTTCCTCTGCTTTACACCAAGCACGCACATTGGGTTTTCCAGTCAGACCTTCGAACATGGGCGGTACAAAAACTGTTTTATTTCTCATAACAAAGCCAAAACATGGCGCAATATGTTGCTTGCTTACTCTTCTCGAACTCACACGACGATTTGGCCTTTGAAGGAGGAAGAATAAGCTCAAATATTGCTTTGCCACGTTTTCTTCATTATGATGCTGATGCTATACCTAGTAGGTAGGGAGGAAGGTTTTTCTAATTCCTGTGTCGTTCCAGGCAAAAAGCGAAAATTAAAAGCAAAAAATCATGCATTTCCGAACCGTTACGGGATAAACGAAACGTCGCCTTCGTCTACATGTCGTGCAGGGCAAACCGAACGAGAGAGACCAAATTTGATAATGTATTTTGCCTCCTCCTATGATGGTAACTGGCGGCGCTCCCGAAACACCTGGAGGCAGGTGGTTAAGAATATGGAAACCAGACCACAACGACGACGACGACGGCTGCCCGCCCAATCTTACGAATCTTACGTTTTATTGCGGCAATACGGTGTCGGCAGGCATTGAGGAGACATGTGCAATCATTCTAAAAGTTCATTAACTTCTTCTAACGATAAGCGAGTACCAACTTGAGCTCAACACCATCATTAGAGAATTTTCTTTGTCACCAAAAGAAATGCGCAAAGAGCGATGATAAGCCTGACAAGAATGCTTCAGCTCTGATGAAAAAAAGGAACACAACATTTGTTGTAGGATTTTATTGGGACCCCTCAAGAATGAGGAAGGACTTGCGAGCGATGCGACAACGCGATCTCGAACAACGGTTAATCGTCGGAACCTGGATACGATGCATGTGGCAGCGATGGCACACGCCAAGCGCTAAAAAAATGTGCACCTTTTTCTGCGCAAGTTCATGCACAAACATCTGCCCTTACGACATCTCCCCGGGCGGGTAACAGTAGAAGTCATGTGCGTTGGACACTTTGAAGCTTCTTTCCGGAACGACTCTCGAGGACAGATGTGCGTGGCGATTCATTCGCATCGCACTGTAAGCATATTGCAAGCTGCACCCATGAAGTTGCAAACGATCTTTTCGTCATTTCATCGCATTGGAAGTATGATGATGATGTGCCCGATAACTATCACCCCAGCCAGAGTCTGCGACCCCAATCAGGACACACCGTGTTGTTCACCGTGAAAGGTGTGGCCATTTGGACCAATCGTCGGATGGATCGATGGCAGAACGTGCGTAATTTGATATTCAGGTCGCGTGCGAGCACTTATCTGATGATCATTGATTTTAGTCAGCTTTTCAGGGCGAAACGGCATATGTTATGGTGGCATCTTTAAGGCTGCAATAGGTATTGTGTGTGTTGTTCTTCTTCTGCGCCAGCTGAATTTCTCGAAAACTTGACTGCTGGAAAGTGCATTTTGATTGTTTGTACATGAACGCCAGGAAGATGCCACTCTTAAGTAACATTCCCGGCGTGAGATTGCATCTGTTTCATATTTCACAACATTCAACCACTTGACAGGACTTAGGGGGTGAATCAACACGCAATTGAAAAAGGGCAGATAGATATTCTTCAGATGACACTCAACGCCGAGGGGAAAATCTTTCGAGGGCAATAGTCCCGACAAAGCCGTCTAATTACCAATTTGATGGGCCCCGAATGGCGTGCTCTTGACGTGACAGCAATGCGCATGCAAGTTGTTTCATTCGAAAGAGTTGAAACAGACTAATTATTCAATTGGCACCTTCTCCGTCAGTCAGTGGAATGCTTCCTTATTTTATAAAAGAAAACTCAGATACCCGAATTACTGAAGGAAGTGAAATTCTAATGTATTAAATGTTATTTTTTTTGAAAATCCATAAGTTCTATTTTAAAAAATTATGTGCCATCGATGAACGCCAAGAGTAGGTATAAAATCTGTTAAAGTAAAAACAATTCGTTTTAAAGAAGCAGATTGTATAAAATCAAGGGTTATTCTTTAACGGTTCATGAGTTTGTGTTCATTCCAAAAAAAACACGGTAGGATGTGCTCGAAAGTGACGGGGGAGTATTTGTTTTGCGCAAGAAAATTTCATTTTTCTAAAATCAAATTGGACCTTAAAATTTGTTT